>NC_134690.1:215887265-216187265 GCF_050947455.1 Rhinoderma darwinii | reverse complement strand
CAATGATGCCACTATACAGGGGACAAACAATACCGCCACACCATGACCACATATTACCACCACCACATAGTGACTGAATAATACCACCATGCTGTTAATGAATAGAAACCACTATACGAAGACCAATATTACCAGCATACTAGTGGTAGATACCAGTTTTACACCGGTGCTCTGCAGACCATATAAGTGATTACAGTCCATTTACGTCTAGTGACTCACAGGTAACTACTGCTCATATTGGAATTGCGCACTTTCCCCTTTCTTCTTCATCTGGCCAATGACAACTTCTCTTGACTACAGCTTGTCTCTGCTCTGCAGTATACAGCACAGACATTTTTGGCTCCATCATTGCCCCACACAGTAATAGTACCTGCTTTTTGTGTTCCACACAATAATAGTGCCCCAAAACAGTAATAGTGCCCCCTTTAGGCCCCGTATAGTGATAATTCTCCTCTAAGTGCCCTACACAGTAATCTAGTTATTAGGTGCTTCCATCTAATAGTTAGGCGCTCCATATAGTAGTTATGACCCATCAAGTAATTAGGTGCCCTTATCTAGTAGTTAGGTAGCCCATATATTCAATCAGACGCCTCCATGATGATATTGCATGCTGGATATGTTTCTGCCTGTATTTCTCAGCATTGAGGACATCATTAATCCTGACTAAATCCCCAACTCCATTTTCTGAAATGCAGGCCCAAACGTGGAACCTTACCATACTTCACTGTTGCCTGCAGACGCTCATTATTGTACTGCTCTCCAACCCTTCGGCAAACAAACTGCCTTCTGTTACAGCTAAATATAAAAAATATTGACTCATTAGTCCAGAGTACATGCTGCTATTTTTCGTGCATAGTTGAGTCACTTGGTCCTGTTTCCACGTTGTGGGTATGGCTTTTTGGCCACAATTCTTCCATGAAGACCACTTCTAGCCAGAGTTTTCCGAACAGTAGATGGGTGTACTTGGCTCCCACAGGTTTCTGCCAGTTCTGAGCTGATGGCACTGCTGGACATCTTCCGATTTCGAAGGAAAGTAAGCATGATGTGTCTTTGATCTGCTGCACTAAGTTTCCTTGGCAGACTACTGTCTCTATTGTCCTCAATGTTGCCCATTTCTTAGTGCTTCTTCAAAAGAGATTGAACAGCACCTCTTGAAACCCCAGTCTGCTTTGAAATGTTTGCCTGGGAGAGACTTTGCTGATGCAGTATAACTACTTTGTGTCTTGTTGCTGAGCTCAGTCTTGCCATCGTGGACCTGTGACATGAAACTGTCTTCCACAACCTCAACTTAGTAGCAAAGTTTGGCTGTTCCTCACCCAGTTTTATGCCTCCTACACAGCTGTTTCTTTTACAGTTAATGACTGTGTTTCAACCTACATATGTAAATGATGATCATTATCAGCTGTTTCGTATAATTGGTTAATCATACATCTGACTATAACCCTACAAAATCCATGACTTTGTGCAAGTGTATCTGGCAGAATTGATGCTGTTTTGAAGGCAAAGGGTGGACACACCAAATATTGATCTGATTTAGATTTCACTTCTGTTTATTCTCTTTGTATTTTGTTAATTGATAAAAAAACTATTAACACTTCAGTTTTTGAAAGCATTCTTACATGCAGCACTTTTCCACAACTGCCTAAATCTTTTGCACAGTACTGTGTGTGTATCTATGTGTGTGTGTATGTGTATATATATATATATATATATATATATATATATATATATATATATGCGCAAGTAGAAAGCAGCAGCACTCACAACGTACAAAATGAATGGGTACCTAGCAAGTAGTCCCGATCCCTGGACTAAATACTATAGTAAAAGAAGATCTTGCAGCTCTCCAGTAAACGGTGAATAAAAAGGGTGATTTATTCAGTCAACATCAGACAGTGCAACGTTTCAGTTAGAGGCGGACACAGGCTGCAGAGGGCCCCTGTGTAATGAATGTGCCGGGGTCCCCCATAACCTAATCACTCCCGGGCGCATATGAAACGATACAAATCTATATTGCACATTTTACTGTCAGGGATCATTACCATGTATATTGTTTGAAAAATATTATCCTCACACATATGTATATACATTTCAGTTCTTCGTGTAATATACTGATATATAAGAAGTTCTTTGTTCATGTCGGACACACCTATGGAAGACACCGCCCCCTGGAATGCAAGAAGAGTGAGTCTGAGAACTTGCAGCTGAGAAGCCGGTGGGGGCTTGGGCACTCCCACATCCCTAGGGAGGAGGCATGTGTCTTTTCCTGTGTTTCTTGTCTGATCAAGGGAAAGCTGTGTACCAACATCTCTTGGTTGGTTTATTTCATTCCAGGCATGCCTTCAGCTTTCAATTTACAGAGGTGGTTATTCGGTGTGAAATAACAGGGAGAAGGGAGCTACCCTGATATACGGACCTAACATTACTACTAGTTTAAAACACAAGTAACAAACATAAATAATGCAAACAATGTTATAGAATAATACCCCAATATTGTTACTGAATAATAACCCCATGTTGTTACTGAAAAATACCCCATACTGTTACTGAATAAAAAAACACTATACAAAGGCAAATATTACCACCATATAGTGACCATATAGTGGAAGATGCCGGTTAGACACAGGAGCTCTGCAGACCATATAAGTGATTACAGCACATTTATATCTAGTGACTCATAGGTGATGTTTGCTCTGATCAGAGTCGTTTACTTTCCCTTTTCTTCTCCATTCGGCCCAGACCACTGTGACGACTTATTCCATCCATGACTCGTCTTTGCAGAACTTGACACACAGACATGTTGGTTTCTCGCTTTTCCTGCACCCTCCCCACCTATACCACATCCTCTTAACAATCTCGTAATCCAGTGTCCCAGACAGTAATAATAATCCCTCAGTGCTCGACACAGCGTCCCCTGTAGATAGCGCCACACAGCACCCCCTTTGTATATAGTGCCACACAGTCCCCCTCTGTATATAGTGCCACACAGCTTCCCTCTTGTATATAGTGACACACAGCTCCCCCCTACCCTTGTGTATAGTGTCACACAGCTCCCTGCCCCCCTGTATATTGCCACACAGCGCGCCCCCCCCCCCCCCAAAAAAAAAACAACTAGAATACTAGCTGTGGTGGCGCAGTATTTAAACTAGGGCTGAAGATGGAGGTCAATGTAGAAAATAAAGGGATAGTCAGGTTAGAGAGGGGTCAGACTATATTGGTGGGGGAGAAATAGACTGTGGGGAGAGGATTAGACAACAGGATAGGGAGATCCTTTTGTTACAAAACATCAATGAAAATAAAAATGCCCAAATAATGTAAAATAATCACATTTCTGAAACTGAAAGTGAAAAAACTCAAGGCAAGTTAAAGTGTATGTTCACAAATGCCAGAAGTCTAGCAAGCAAAATGGGGGAGCTGGAGACCTTGGTACTGGAAGAAAATATAAATATAGTTGGTGTTGCTGAAACATGACTGGACTCTTCACACGACTGGGCTGTAAATCTACAGGGTTTTACACTGTTTCGGAAATACGGGACAAATAGGAAAGGCGGTGGTCTGTATGTGAGAAGTGTTATGAAATGAGTGTGAAAGAGACAATAGCGGGTGAAGACTGAGGAGGTTGTGGGTGGAATTAAAAAGGGAGGTCAACACTGAAAAAATTACTTTTGGTGTAATCTATAGACCCCCCAATATAACTGAAGAGATAGATGGTCAAATATATAAACAAATGGAGCAGGCTGCACATGGGGGTACTGTAGTGGTAATGGGAGATTTTAATTACCGGATATTAATTGGCGTCATGGTTTGGCTTCAACTGCAAAGGAGAGAAATTTCCTCAACGTGTTGCAGGAAAATTTTATGGGCCAGTTTGTGGAAGACCCGACTAGAGGTGAAGTTCTGTTGGATCTGGTAATTTTTAATAATGAAGAGCTTGTTGGGAATGTCAATGTTCGTGAAAACCTCGGTAATAGTGATCACAATATAGTTACATTTTACCAATACTGTAAAAAAACAAACACACTTTGGCAGGGCAAAAACACTTAAAGGAAATGTGTCAGGAATTAAACCTTTTTTTTTAAGTGTCGTTACTTATTTCTATTATATTTTTTAAAGTTTTTTGCTTTATTTTTTTTTTCTTCCATATGGTGGAAAGTATTAAAAATCAAATAATAATTTGACATGTTTTCCTATGTTGGCCACCAGGGGGAGCACTTCCCAGAATTACAGCAAGGTGAATAAGGCAAAGCAACCTGACTCACAGCTGCTGTAAATGTGGGAGGGAATCTCACCCCCCCACTCCCACAAGCCAGGAAAAGGTGTCTTCAAATTGCTAAGCCATTTTGGGTGTGATTCTGCAGCTGGCAGAAGTTATAGGACACACCAAAAGGCTAAGGGTATGTTTACACGCTTACTAAACAAAGGGAAAACAGCTCATTTTCAGCCATTTTTTAATCAAACTCGCGTTTTTTAACAGCCGTTTTTGGAGCTGTTTTTCTATAAAGTCATTCTTAGGCCGGGTTTACACGAGCGTGTGCGTTTTGCGCACGCAAAAAACGCAGCGATTTGCGTGCGCAAAAGGCACTTAACAGCTCCGTGTGTCAGCCGCTTATGATGCGCGGCTGCGTGATTTTCACGCAGCCGCCATCATTATGACACTCCGTTTGGATGTTTGTAAGCAGAAAAGCACGTGGTGCTTTTCTGTTTTCATTCACCCTTTTCACTGCTGTTCCCCGAATCACGCGTGTCCCACGGAAGTGCTTCCGTGCGAAATGCGTGGTTTTCACGCACCCATTGACTTCAATGGGTGCGTGATGCGCGATAAACGCTCAAAGAACGGACTTGTCGTAACTTTTACGCAGCGGACATATGCTGCGTGAAAATCACGCACCTGTCTGCACGGGCCCATAGACTAATATAGGTCCCTGCGACGCTCGTGAAAATCACGTGCGTCGCACGGACGTATAACACGCTCGTGTAAATGAGCCCTTAGAATGATGAAAGTGAAGTGAATGACTTTTCAGTTGACCGGTTCACACGGCGTGTATTTGATACGTTTTTTTTTTGCACATTTTACGTGCAAAAAAAACATTTAAAAAACGCTTGATTACACTTGATTTCGCGTGTATGGGGGGATTTGTGTGTGTGTGGGGGGGTGCTCGCCGCTGATTCTGATTCTTCAAAACAGCTGATAAGCGGCTATAAAGTATCAGCGGCGACCGTGCACACTCCGCTCTGACACACACACACACGGGAAAAGTCTTAAAGGGGATCGTCCAGGAAAATATGGCGCCGCACCTGTCCTCAGGTCGTGTGTGGTGTGGGCGCTGTGTCTCCAATCCGGACACCCCTTCTGTCCTGAGATGACCCGACGAGGGAGGCGGGTGTCAGAGCCACCCACCGCCATCACTGCAGACAGAACCATACAACTACGGCATGAGGGCAGGGCTTGTCCTGAGTGCACTGTCTCTTGTTATGGACATATTTATAGTCACATGAACCCCGTCTGATTAACCGGTAACCTAGGTCCAATCACATGACAGAGGGGGATCACAAAAAACCCTGTGCACCCTCAGCCCATCCATCCAGCCCTTTCCTGGTTATATCTGCTTCTGGGAAAGCTGGGTGACCACCATTACCCCTCCTACTGGAGTGTTTGGGGATGTGACTAATGAACCTCTCACACTCCAGTAGGAGGGGTAATGGTGGTCATCCAGCTTTCGCAGACCCCTGAACGGTAAATCTCTCTAGTTGTGCTGAGACTGTTTGGGGATGTGACTAATGAACCTCTCAGTCTCAGCACAACTAGAGAGATTTATCGTTCAGGGCTTTCCCTGTACAGTTGCATCGTGTGTCCTTCATACAGGGAGGTGGGCCGTCGGGGGAGGGGGCGTTTGGGGGATCCCATCGGGGGAGGGGGCCATCAGGGGTCACGAGAGCGGGGGTCTGTGAAATAGAGAGTGGGACAGACAGAGAAACACACATTTTACCTGCAGTGCAGCTGGTCTTCATGATGGCTATCTCCCTACAAACAGCTGCTCTTCTGTGTGACTCTGACCTGTGTCTGCGCAGTACAGAGCCAGAGAGCATAATCAATGGAACGGCTTCCGTTCATTGTGCCCTATGCACTGTAGCTGCCGTATTCCATCTCAGTATGTGTTGTTAATCGACACATACAGAGATGAAAAACAAAATGGCAGCCCCCATAGAGAAGTAAAAGTTAGAAAAAAGAAATAAGTAAAACACAAACACACAAATAAATAAAATGTATTTTAATAACATATTAAAAGCAATATTATATAAAAAAAATAATTTTCGCGACACCCGTCCTTTAATTTTAAGAAGTCCAATTTCCCCAGGATGAGGGCTGCAATTCAGGATATAGACTGGGAAGAACTAATGTCAAATAATGGTACAAATGATAAATGGGAGATTTTCAAATCTACTTTGCGTTATTATAGTGCAAAATGTATTCCTATAGGTAACAAATATAAACAACTAAAATTAAACCCCACATGGCTCATACCTTCTGTAAAAAGGGCAATACATGACAAAAAAAAGGGCATTTGAAAAATACAAATCTGAGGGTACAGCTGTAGCCTTTTTAAATTATAAAGAGCTTAATAAAATCTGTAAAAATGTAATAAAATCAGCAAAAATACAAAATGAAAGGCAGGTGGCCAAGGATAATAAAACAAATCCCCAAAAATGCAAAAATATAAATGCAAAAAAGCCAAGGTCTGAACATGTAGGACCACTAGATCATGGTAATGGGAAGTTGGTAACAAGGGATCAAGAGAAGGCAGAGTTACTAAATGGGTTCTTTAGCTCTATATATATACAACAGAAGAAAGAGCAGCTGATGTAGCCGGTGCCAGTGCTGTTAATATATCAGTTGATATACTGAATTGCATGAATGTAGATATGGTTCAAGCTAAATTAAATAAAATAAATGTTCACAAGGCTCCGGGACTAGATCGGTTACACCCTAGAGTTCTTAAATAGTTTAGTTCAGCTATTTCTGTCCCCCTCTTCATAATATTTAGAGATTCTCTAGTGACTGGTATAGTGCCAAAAGACTGGCGCAGTGCAAATGTGGTGCCTATTTTCAAAAAGGGCTCTAGGTCTTCCCCAGGTAATTATAGACCAGTAAGCTTAACATGGGGAAAATGTTTGAGGGGCTATTGAGGGACTATATACACAGGATTATGTGACAAAAAGTAGTATTATAAGTGACAGCCAGCACGGTTTTACAAAGGACAGATGTTGTCAAACTAACCTGATTTGTTTTTATCAAGAGGTGAGCTGAAGCCTAGACAGAGGGGCCACTGTGGATATAATGTTTTTGGACTTTGCAAAGGCATTTAACACTGTCCCTCATAGACATCTAATGGGTAAATTAAGGACTATAGGTTTAGAAAGCATAGTTTGTAATTGGATTGATAATTGGCTCAAGAACCGTATCCAGAGAGTTGTGGTCAATGGTTCCTACCAGTGGCGTAACTACCACAGTAGCAGCCGTAGCGGCATCTACGGGGCCCGCGGCATGAGGGGGCGCATGTCGCCCTGCCAGGCACATTACATTAAGTTCCAGGTCTGGCGGCACAAGCCCCCTCTTGCCTAGTAGAATCACTAACACCAGGCATCCGGGGGGGGGGGGGCGGATGCCCGGTGCTAGCCACTGCACTGCCACATTTGAACACGACCGCGTTGCTGGGACCTGGATCAGGTGGTGGGAGCGCTTGGGCCAGAAGATGGAGGGCGGAGCTAAAGGTAACGACGCAAGACAGTCCAACTTCCGGCAGAGGACTGTCAGGACGGCCTGAGCAGGGACGAGGGAGGAGTTTTTAGGTAGAAAAATCTGCCTCAAAATTTCTTCAGGAATTTTGAGGCAGATTTTGACCTGTCGGCAGAACACTTCTCGCGTTTTTAGTCGCTTTTTCGGCCATTGGGCCGTTTGTAGAAAAACGCACCGAAAAACGCATTTTCTGCGTGACATTGTTGTCAATGGGAGGTCAGAGACAGAAACGCCCGAAGAAAAGGCATTATGCTTATTTTTCCCGCGAGCGTTCTTTACCGCTCGCAGGAAAAAAACGCCTTTGCCTCCCATTGAAATCAATAGGAGGCGCTTTCGGACGTTTTTTATCGCGGTTTCCGGCATGGTTTCCGCGTCAAAAAATGTGCCAAAAAACTCAGTGTGAACTCCCTCTGACACCTATACTGAAGCCTTAAAGCCCTGTTCACATAGAGGTTTTTTTACAGGCAGAAAAATCTGCTCAAAATTCCGTCTGGAATTTTGAGGCAGATTTTCACCTGCCTGCACGCCGTTTGCCGCATTTTTTGCTGCGTTTTTGGCCACAGCCAATGAGCGCCGCGGGGAAATTTCTCTGCCTCCTATTGTTAATGGGAGGTCAGAGACGTAAACGCCCGATGATAGGGGCAAGCCGCTTCTTCCCGTGAGTGTTTTTTACTGCTCGCTGGAAAAAAATGCCTCAGCCTCCCATTGAAATCAATGGGAGGCGTTTTCGTCCGTTTTTTGATGCGTTTTCTGACATGGTTTCCACATCAAAAAACGAGCCAAAAAACTCAGCGTGAACTCCCCCTAACACATATACTGAAGACTTCCTGGCCCTGCCCTTTGCCACGTTATATAACTTCAAACACATTACATTAAAGGGGTCCTCTGGGCATTTTATATTGATGGCCCATCCTTAGGATAGACCATCAATATCAGATCAGTGGGGGTCCGTGATTGATTCGACCATAGCGTTCGTCACCGTGGACTTTTCCCAGTTAACAAGCACATTACCATACACACACAGGGCGACTGTGCCTGGCATTGCATTCAAGTGAACGGGACTGAGCTGTAATCCCAGTCACAACTGCTACCAATGTGTACGGCGTTGTGCCTGGTAAACATAGGCCAAGCCGACTAATATTTTGGCCCCTTCAAAAAAGCTGATCGGCGGGTGTGCCGGGAGTTGGACCCCCACCTATCTAATATTGATAACCTATCCTAAGGATAGACCATTAATAAGAAATGTCCAGAGGACCCCTTTAACACCCTAACGACATGCGACGTACATGTACGTAGCAGCCATCATGTGGAAGTATGGAACGGGCTGAGCGCCCCCACACTCGACAGGTGTCGGCTGTATAATACAGACCAGTGTCATAGCTATAGGGGTCGCATTGGTCCCAATTGCGACCTGGTCCCGAAGCCAGGGGGGCCCATGGCCCAACGCGCAATGTCTATTATAAATTACAATAGTAACCGCGGCCTATGTAATAAACGACATGGGCCCCTGTTAGTGTAGTAACAATATACTTACCCTCCTCGTTCCCGAGCGCAGCTTAGGTCCTGACGTCTTTTTCGCATCTTGACGCCGTTGTGCGCTGTGCACCGTGCTGAATGGCGTCAGGACCTTTGCTCCGCCCACAACCGAAGAGAAGGGTAAGTAAAACATTACTGTCTGCTGGGGCCCTGTATCTAAGCCAACCACATGGTAGGCTTAGATACAGGGTCCAACAGACCGTATCACACATGGGCCCTGTATCTAAGCCCACCATATGTGTTACTAATGGTTTTTTTTGTGTTTGTGATTTTTTACAGATTCGGTTGTTGGACTACTTTGATAATGACTTTTTTTTATTCTACATAAAATGGTTGTGTGTTTTTTATTTCATTTCAATAAAATATTTTTTCTATGTATTTTTTTAATACTTTATTTCTACCTCTTTAGTAATGGCCACTGACTAATTGACAGCGTTCATTACTAAGGAGGGGCTTAGTGTTAGCCGATGCAGAGGTGTCTGTAGTGGTGGTCAGGCACTGGGGCGGCCGCTGACTAGTATTATTAGGATGGGAAAGGCCAACAACAGTGGTCCTTCCCACCCTGGTAATGTTAGCCTGCTGCTGCTGTGTTGTTTCTGGCTGGGTATGAAAAATGGGGGGGACCACACGTCATTGTTTTTTTTTTTTCATTTAAAAAAAATAAATGTGGTGTCCCCCCCATTTTTCATACCCAGCCAGATACAACACCGCAGCAGCAGGCTAGCATTACCAGGGTGGGAAGTACCACTGTTTTTGACTTTTCTCACCCTAATAATAAAAGCCTGCAGCCGGTCCAGTGCCGGACCACCGCTACAGATGGTCGAGTACTGGATCGTACCCGGCTCTTCCCGGAACACCTGGTGGCAGATGGTAGACGAGCGAGGACACATCGGCACCATGCGACATAGGCTACATCGACTTACCTGCAAACGCTGATGCTGCTGCAGAATCAACTGTAGCCTCTGTCGCCTGGTGCCGATGTGTCCTCGCTCGTCCGACACGATGCAGGACCTGGGGCAGGAAGTGACGTCACAGCGTGATCTCTGGAGAACACGCTGTGTGTCTGTGCACTGCCAGAAGCTGGGTGTTGACGAAGAGAAGTGGATGATGCTGATTCGTCAGCATCATACACTTCTATTCACAACGCCCAGCTAGTAAAACAAGTAAAAACGCCCATATGTACACACACAATACACGCCCACTTGTACTTAACTTTAAACACGCCAAGTTGTACTTAAGAAAGGCTCATTTGCATAAATATAAAAATGCTCATAACGTGGCCAAAAATGCTCGTTTAAAAAAAAAATAAAATGTTACTGTAATCTACATTGCAGCGCCGATCTGCTGCAATAGGAGATAGGGGTTTGAAAATCTGGTGACAGAGCCTCTTTAAATTTCCTGGTCCAGCGCTGAAGACGCGATGTCAGTGAGCTGAGTCCTATATCTAGTCCTATCATGTCTGATACTGTCTGCTGAGCCATTGTATCTAATTCTATCCATAGCTATAGGGTCGTAGTGCTATAGATATGATGTCTCCTATATATATACAGTGAAGGAAATAAGTATTTGATCCCTTGCTGATTTTGTAAGTTTGCCCACTGTCAAAGACATGAACAGTCTAGAATTTTTAGGCTAGGTTAATTTTACCAGTGAGAGATAAATTATATAAAAAAAAATACAGAAAATCACATAGTCAAAATTCTATATATTTATTTGCATTGTGCACAGAGAAATAAGTATTTGATCCCCTACTAACCATTAAGAGTTCAGCCTCCTCCAGACCAGTTACACGCTCCAAATAAACTTGGTGCCTGCATTAAAGACAGCTGTCTTACATGGTCACCTGTATAAAAGACTCCTGTCCACAGACTCAATTAATCAGTCTGACGCTAACTTCTACAACATGGGCAAGACCAAAGAGCTTTCTAAGGATGTCAGGGACAATATCATAGACCTGCACAAGGCTGGAATTGGCTACAAAACCATAAGTAAGACGCTGGGTGAGAAGGAGACAACTGTTGGTGCAATAGTAAGAAATTGGAAGACATACAAAATGACTGTCAATCGACATCGATCTGGGGCCCCATGCAAAATCTCACCTGGTGGGGTATCCTTGATCCTGAGGAAGGTGAGAGCTCAACCAAAAAATACACGGGGGGAACTTGTTAATGATCTCAAGGCAGCTGGGACCACAGTCACCAAGAAAACCATTGGTAACACATTACGCCGTAATGGATTAAAATCCTGCAGTGCCCGCAAGGTCCCCCTGCTCAAAAAGGCACATGTACAGGCCCGTCTGAAGTTTGCAAATGAACATCTGGATGATTCTGAGAGTGATTGGGAGAAGGTGCTCTGGTCAGATGAGACTAAAATTTAGCTCTTTGGCATTAACTCAACTCACCGTGTTTGGAGGAAGAGAAATGCTGCCTATGACCCAAAGAACACCGTACCCACTGTCAAGCATGGAGGTGGAAACATTATGTTTTGGGGGTGTTTCTCTGCTAAGGGCACAGGACTACTTCACCGCATCAATGGGAGAATGGATGGAGCCATGTACCGTCAAATCCTGAGTGACAACCTCCTTCCCTCCACCAGGACATTAAAAATGGCTCGTGGCTGGGTCTTCCAGCACGACAATGACCCGAAACATACAGCCAAGGCAACAAAGGAGTGGCTCAAAAAGAAGCACATTAAGGTCATGGAGTGGCCTAGCCAGTCTCCAGACCTTAATCCCATCGAAAACTTATGGAGGGAGCTGAAGATCCGAGTTGCCAAGCGACAGCCTCGAAATCTTAATGATTTACAGATGATCTGCAAAGAGAAGTGGGCCAAAATTCCATCTAACATGTGTGCAAACCTCATCATCAACTACAAAAAAACCTCTGACTGCTGTGCTTGCAAACAAGGGTTTTGCCACCAAGTATTAAGTCTTGTTTGCCAAAGGGATCAAATACTTATTTCTCTGTGCACAATGCAAATAAATATATATAATTTTGACAATGTGATTTTCTGTTTTTTTTTTAAATATAATCTATCTCTCACTGGTAAAATTAACCTAGCCTAAAAATTCTAGACTGTTCATGTCTTTGACAGTGGGCAAACTTACAAAATCAGCAAGGGATCAAATACTTATTTCCTTCACTGTATACACACCGTGTTACAAATTATTATGCACATTGGATTTAAGTGTCATAAACATTTAATTATTCGTTTTTCAATTAAACTCAAGGATAATATTGTGTCTTAGGGCTCTTTGGATCATTGTAATCAATCTCAGACACCTGCGATAATTAGCTTGCCAGGTGTGCCCAATCAAAGGAAAACTACTTAAGAAGGACGTTCCACATTATTAAGCAGGCCACAGGTTTCAAGCAATATGGGAAAGAAAAAGGATTTCTCTGCTGCCGAAAAGTGTGAAATAGTGCAAAACCTTGGACAAGGTATGAAAACATTGGATATTTCAAGAAAACGTAAGCATGATCATCGTACTGTGAAAAGATTTGTGGCTGATCCAGAGCACAGACGGTTTCGTTCAGATAGAGGCATAATGAGGAAGGTTTCTGCCAGGCAAATTAATAGCTGCTAAAATGCCTTTGCAAAGCAGCAAACAGGTATTTGAAGCCGCTGGTGCCTCTGGAGTCCCGCGAACCTCAAGGTGTAGGATCCTCCAGAGGTTTGCAAGTGTGCATAAAGCTATTATTCGGCCACCCCTAAACAATGCTCACAAGCAGAAACGGTTGCAGTGGGCTCAGAAATACATGAAGACTCATTTTCAAACCGTAATGTTTACTGATGAGTGCCATGCAACCCTGGATGGTCCAGATGGATGAAGTAGTGGATGGTTGGTGAATGGCCACCATGTCCCAACAAGACCGCGACGTCAGCAAGGAGGTGGCGGAGTCACGTTTTGGGCTGGAATCATGGGGAGAGTGCTGGTAGGCCCCTTTAGGGTCCCTGACGGTGTGAAAATGACCTCTGCAAAGTACGTAGATTTTATGACAGACCACTTTCTTCCGTGGTACAAAAAGAAGAACCGTGCCTTCCGTAGCAACGTTATATTCATGCATGACAATGCACCATCTCATGCTGCAAAAAATACCTCTTTGTCATTGGCTGCCATGGGCATAAAAGGAGAGAAACTCATGGTGTGGCCCCCATGTTCCCCTGACCTCAACCCTATTGAGAACCTTTGGCGCATCCTCAAGCAAAATATCTATGAGGGTGGGAGGCAGTTCACATCAAAACAGAAGCTCTGGGAGGCTATTCTGACATCCTGCAAAGATATTCAAGCAGAAACTGTCCAAATACTCACAAATTCAATGGATGCAAGAATTGTGAAGGTGATATCAAAGAAGGGGTCCTATGTTAACATGTAACTTGTCCTGCTAAGTTTTTTTTGATTGAAAGAGCTTTTGATTTCTGTAAATATGACCCCTGATGTTGCAAATTCAACAAATTACCATTTTAGTTCTCTTTACAACCTTTAAAATGTTTTGATCTCGGTTGTACATAATAATGTGAAACAGTGCATTTTGAGTTTTTTTACTTCTAAAAAAAAATCTGTTATCATTAGGAGTAGAGATGAGCGAACCTGGACAACCGAACCCGGTTTCGGTCCGAACATCGGGAAAAGTTCGGTTCGCAGCGAATCCGAACTTCACCGGGTTCGGCTGAACACGTTTTGACCGAACCCGGCGGAGATAGTCACTGTCCAGGGTGCTGAAAGAGTTAAACGATCGGCAGTAATTGTTTCAGCACCCTGAACAGTGACTTCCGATCACAATATACATCAACGTGTAAAAAAAATAGAAGTTCCTACTTACCGATAACTCCCTGCTTCTTCCTCCAGTCCGACCTCCCGGGATGACGATTCAGTACAAGTGACCGCTTCAGCCAATCACAGGCCAATCCCAGGCTGCAGCGGTCACATGGACTGCCGCGTCATCCCGGGAGGTCGGACTGGAAGTCGAGAGGGACGCGTCACCAAAGCAACGGTGACGCGTCCCTCTCTTCACATCCAGCCCGATCGTGATTGGCTGCAGAAACAGATGACCTTCTTGTGAGATATTGAGGTCAACTACCTGACAATGAAACCGCTGCAATGTCCCTCCAATTCCTTAGAAGAAGTTAATAAAAGGATAATGAGAAAAGGCAATAACAGAAGTAATAGTAAAACAGAAAATTGAAGGATAAAACCGTAATTACTTCTCGTGGTGCAACCATGAAAAACACCTTATTGATAACAGCTTTATTTTACATGTGTCTATACACAAGCTAAACATTTGTCAGTCATTGTTAAAAATGTCTTACTGCACACAGCTCCGCCATGAGCATGGAGACTTTACAGAGGCAGACATCGTCCTTGTACCTCTGTACTATGTAGCTATAGGCACTCCGTGTACTATTACAGGTTACCTTCATATCAGGCTGCAGCCAATCACAATCGGGCTGGATGTCAAGAGAGGGACGCGTCACCAAGGCAACGGAGCATGCAGATGTTGAGGAGTGTATGATGCTGACTGGTTACTGATTGGTCAGCATCATACACATAAACACGCCCAGTTAAAAACACAATGTGTGTCTCTACGGTAACCGATTACAAACAAACCCTGTGATTGGCTGCAGAGGCCACTGCAGCCTGTGATTGGCTGCAGAGGCCGCGGCAGTCTGTGATTGGCTGCAGCGGCCGTGGCAGCCTGTGATTGGCGGGAGTTTGGCGTGAGTACGAATGGCTTTGGTGCTGTGCACCCATTTCTCTCCTCAGCATTTAAATCAGGGGTCTCAAGCACGCGGCCCGCGGGACACAGAGCCTCTAGTGTCGGCTCTACTCCGAGACTCTGGAATTCCCTGACATCGTTGTCCACATACGAACAGCGATGTCTGGGGCTTCACCGGAGTCCCGGGCAGAGCGCTAGTACAGGCTCTGCTCCAGGACTCTGTGGAATTCCCTGACATAGCTGCCCATATATGGACAGTGTGTCAGGGTCTTCCCCAGAGCGGAGTCCCGGGCAGAGCGCTAGTATCGGCTCTGGTCCGGGACGCTGCGGAATTCCCTGACATAGCTGCCCATATATGGACAGTGTGTCAGGGACTTCCCCAGAGCGGAGTCCCGGGCAGAGCGCTAGTATCGGCTCTGCTCCGGGACTCTGTGGAATTCCCTGACATCACTATTCACATATGAACAGCGATGTCTGGGGCTTCCCCAGAGCCAGAGTCCCGGGCAGAGCGCTAGTAGGCTCTTCCTGGGACTCCAGCTGGGCTCCTGACATGCCTGCGACTCCTGCTCTGGGGAAGCCCCTGACATCATTGTCGATGTATGGACAGCGATGTCAGAGGCTTTCCCAGAGTCCTGGAGCAGAGCCGATAATAGCGCTCTGCCCGGGACTCCGCTCTGGGGAAGACCCTGACACACTGTCCATATATGGGCAGCGATGTCAGGGAATTCCACAGAGTCCCGGAGCAGAGCCGATACTAGCGCTCTGCCCGGGACTCCGCTCTGGGGAAGACCCTGACACACTGTCCATATATGGGCAGCGATGTCAGGGAATTCCACCGAGTCCCGGAGCAGAGCCTGTACTAGCGCTCTGCCCGGGACTCCGGCTCTGGGGAAGCCCCAGACATCGCTGTTCGTATGTGGACAACGATGTCAGGGACTTGGAATTCCAGAGTCTCAGAGCAGAGCCGATACTAGCGGCTCTGTGTCCCACAGATGACAGCCCCAGGGGCCGCATGCGGCCCGTGGGCCGCGTGCTTGAGACCCCTGGTGTATATGTACATGTTTCAATACTGCGTTAGCCACAAGGTCATGAATTTCTCATGACCCTCCTTTAAACATGAACCTAACTTCTGTATGTTTCCTGAAGAGAGACATTTTTTATTTTTTTTTGGCCTGTGATTGGCTGCAGCGGCCGCGGCAGCCTGTGTTTCTTCCTGCAGCGGCCGCGGCAGCCTGTGATTGGCTGAAGCGGCCACGGCAGCCTGTGATTGGCTGAAGCGGCCACGGCAGCCTGTGATTGGCTGCAGCAGCCGCGACAGCCTGTGATTGGCTGCAGCGACCGCGGCAGCCTGTGATTGGCTGCAGCGGCAGCCTGTGATTGGCGGGAGTTTGGCGTGAGTACGAATGGCTTTGGTGCTGTGCACCCATTTCTCTCCTTCTCAGCATTTAAATCAGGGGTCTCAAGCACGCGGGCCGCATGCGGCCCCTGGGGCTTTCATCTGCGGCTTGCGGGACACAGAGCCGCTAGTATCGGCTCTGCTCCGAGACTCTGGAATTCTCTGACATCGTTGTCCACATACGAACAGCGATGTCTGGGGCTTCCCCAGAGCCAGAGGCCCGGGCAGAGCGCTAGTACAGGCTCTGCTCCAGGACTCTGTGGAATTCCCTGACATAGCTGCCCATATATGGACAGTGTGTCAGGGTCTTCCCCAGAGCGGAGTCCCGGGCAGAGCGCTAGTATCGGCTCTGCTCCGGGACGCTGCGGAATTCCCTGACATAGCTGCCCATATATGGACAGTGTGTCAGGGTCTTCCCCAGAGCGGAGTCCCGGGCAGAGCGCTAGTATCGGCTCTGCTCCGGGACTCTGTGGAATTCCCTGACATCACTGTTCAGCGCTAGTAGGCTCTTCCTGGGACTCCAGCTGGGCTCCTGACATGCCTGGGACTCCTGCTCTGGGGAAGCCCCTGACATCATTGTCGATGTATGGACAGCGATGTCAGAGGCTTTCCCAGAGTCCTGGAGCAGAGCCGATAATAGCGCTCTGCCCGGGACTCCGCTCTGGGGAAGACCCTGACACACTGTCCATATATGGGCAGCGATGTCAGGGAATTCCACCGAGTCCCGGAGCAGAGCCTATACTAGCGCTCTGTCCGGGACTCCGGCTCTGGGGAAGCCCCAGACATCGCTGTTCGTATGTGGACAACGATGTCAGGGACAGGGAATTCCAGAGTCTCGGAGCAGAGCCGATACTAGCGGCTCTGTGTCCCGCGGGCCGCAGATGACAGCCCCAGGGGCCGCATGCGGCCCGCGGGCCGCGTGCTTGAGACCCCTGGTGTATATGTACATGTTTCAATACTGCGTTAGCCACAAGGTTATGAATTTCTCATGACCCACCTTTAAACATGAACCTAACTTCTGTATGTTTCCTGAAGAGAGACATTTTTTTTTTTTTGGCCTGTGATTGGCTGCAGCGGCCGCGGGAGCCCGTGTTCTTTTCTGCAGCGGCCGCGGCAGCCTGTGATTGGCTGAAGCGGCCGCAGCAGCCTGTGATTGGCAGCAGAGGCGGTCACGTGATGTGCGTGACCGCCACTACGGCCTGTGATTGGCTGCAGCGGCGACATGGATGAAACGTCATCGCTGGAGGCCGGACAGGAGGAATGTAAGTATGAACATATTTTTTTTTATTACATTAAAATTGTATTTTCCGCGCGCCGAGCATGGTACTGTCAAGGTTGCTGAAAGAGTTAGTGCAGTCTATTAACTCTTTCAGCACCCTGGACAGTACCATGCTCGGCGCACGGAAATTACAGGTTCGGTCAGAATCTAACTTTTTCGTGAAATTCGGCGAACCAGCCGAACCAAACTTTTCATAAGTTCGCTCATCTCTAATTAGGAGATTTGTTCAATAAAATTTGCATTATACTCCAACGGTTGATGGCTTGAAGATTATACTGACTGTCATTTGCATCAACTATTTAGGAAAAACAGCGAAAAATAACATTTGCATAATAATTTGGAACGCGGTGTACAGACACATACATACACACACATACACACACACACACACACACACACATACACATTTTTTGGGGGATATGTATTGGGGCTATTACCCCTGACATTTTAAGACCTTAGTGATGACCCTGCTAGTGCCTAGTTGGGTCACTTAGGAGACTAAGTGATGCAGCTGAAAGCTGCGGGCCGTCGGTCATAAGAAGTTGGGGGGGCCCATGAAGGACTTTTGTATCAGGGCCTATGAGCCTCTAGCTACGCCCTTGACGGGGAGGGGGCTGTATGACGCCATCTACAGGGGGGTTGTATGGCGCAATCTACAGGGGGCTGTAGGGTGCTATCTACAGGGGGGTGCTGTGTGGCACCTACAGGGTGGCACTATCTACAAGGGGGGTTTGTGTGGCACACTGGGGAGGGGGGCCCAGTCAAAAGTTTGCTATGGGCCCGGTCTTTCCTAGTTATGTCCCTGATTCCTACCCTGAATGGTCCCCGATTATAAGTGGTGTACCCCAGGGTTCCGTGCTGGGACCACTATTATTATTTATTAATGATATAGAGGATGGGATCAATAGCACTATTTGTATTTTAGCAGATATCACCAAGCTATGTAGTAATGTTCAGTCTATGGAAGATGTTCGTGAATTGCAAGCGGCTTTAAACAAACGAAGCCCTTATTCACACGACAGGGTTGAATGTGCTCCAAGTGATGGCAGTGTCTTCCGTCACTCGCTCTCTCCTTCTCCTCCTCACAGTGCGAAGTGCATCTGAGGAGCAGCAGGAGGGTATGTCTTTTGCTCCCTGTAGGAGCTTTGGCAACGCTGTGGCCGGGGATTGGGGATTCCACTCCAGCAGAAGTCCCTGACTTCACTGTGTCCATATATGGACATTGAAGTCAGGGACTTCTGAAGCGGAATCCCCGGCAATGTGGCTGGAGATTCCGCTCCAGGAGAAGTCCCTGGCTTCACTGTCCATATATGGACACAGTACTTCAGGCACTTCTGAATCGGAATCCCCGACCCTGTGGCCGGTGTCTCCACTCCAGGAAAAGTCCCTGACTTCACTATCTTCATATATGCACATTTAAGTCAGGGACTTCTCCTGGAACGGTGGCGCTATCTACAGACAGGTAGTGGGGTGCCATCTATGGGGGGGTGCTGTGTAGAACTATCTGCCGTGGGCTGTGTGCCACTACCTACAGGGGGCTGTGTGCCACTACCTACAGGGGGGCTGTGTGCCACTACCTACAGGGGGGCTGTGTGCCACTACCTACAGGGGGGCTGTGTGCCACTACCTACAGGGGGGCTGTGTACCACTACCTACAGGGGGGCTGTCTGCCACTACCTACAGGGGGGCTGTGTGCCACTACCTACAGGGGGCTGCTGTGTGCCACTACCTACAGGGGGCTGCTGTGTAGCATTACAGGGGGCTGCTGTGTGGCATTACAGGGGGCTGTGTGGCATTACCTACAGGGGGCTGTGTGGCATTACCTACAGGGAGCTGTGTGGCACTACCTACAGAGGGCTGTATAGTACTACCTAAAGGGGGGCTGTGGCAGTATCTACAGAGGGCAGTGTGTGGCATTATCTACAGAGGGAAGTGTGTGGCAAAAATTTACAAATGAAATTCATTCGATTTTAAAACGGACAGGGGAAAAACGGATGCAAAATGGGTCAAAATTGTCCGTTAAAAACAGCAACACGGCCCGGAACGGAATCGGAACGGATGCAAACGGGCCGGGAAAAACGGACGATTTTATCGGCCGACACTTGGACCCTGTCGTGTGAATAAGGCCTAAGTGTTTGGGCGTCCACTTGGCAAGTGAAGTTTAATGTAGATAAATGTAAAGTTATGCATCTGGGTACCAAGAACCTGCATGCATCATATGTCCTATGGGGGGGGGCTACACTGGGGGAGTCACTTGTTGGGAAGGATCTGTGTGTACTTGTAAACTAAATAACAGCATGCAATGTCAATCAGCTTCTTCTAAGGCCAGCAGGATATTGTCGTGTATTAAAAGAGGCATGGACTCGCGGGACAGGGATATAATATTACCACTTTACAAAGCATTAGTGAGGCCTCATCTAGAATATGCAGTTCAGTTCTGGGCGCCAGTTCATAGAAAGGATGACCTGGAGTTGGAAAAAATACAAAAGGAGAGCAACGAAGCTAATAAGGGGCATGGAGAATCTAAGTTATGAGGAAAGATTAAAATAATTAAACCTATCTAGCCTTGAAAAGAGACGACTAAAGGGAGAAATTATTAACTTCTATAAATATATGAATGGCACATACAAAAAATGTGGTGAAATCCTGTTCCATATAAAACCCCCTCTAAAAACAAGGGGGCACTCCCTCCGCCTGGAGGAAAAAGGTTCAACCTGCAGAGGCGACAAGCCTTCTTTACTGTAAGAACTGTGAATCTATGGAATGGGCTACCGCAGGAGCTGGTCACAGCAGGGACAGTAGATGGCTTTAAAAAAGGCTTAGATAATTTCCTAGAACATAAAATATCAGCTCCTATGTGTAGAAATTTTTACCTTCCCTTTTCCCAACACTTGGATGAACTTGATGGACATGTGTCTTTTTTCAACTGTACTAACTATGTAACTATGTAACAATTCTACTTACCTTGCCCCGTACCCGCGATGGACGGAGTGCTGCATAGACTCCGAGCAGGACGCATGTGCAGATCAGCGTGATGCAGTGACATCATCACGCCGGACTGTGCAGGGAGTCTTCCCAGTGCCTTATATCCTCCAGGCCTAACGTGGTGTGCAGCCTATAATATTCAATTATATCTGGGACCTTGAATGTGGCTGTTGCTAGCACTGGGGCCTCCACCGGTGCTAGCGACACCACCGGCATGAGGGGTCTGTGCTGCCCGGCCCGTAAATGTGATATGCCGGGCGGCGCGAGCCTCCATATGCCTCGGGCATGAGGGCCCAGAGAGGATGGGGGCCCTGTGCCAATCTATGCGCACAGCGTCTAGAGCAGCTGAGCGGGCCCCCATCCCCTCTGGGCCCCTGTGCAGCCGAACCGGCTGCACCAGCGATATGTCCGCCCCTGGTTTCAGTCCTACAATAGGACCTTTCTCAAGGATGGTGATACACAAGTTCATAGCAATTTATATAGCATACATGAAATTAGCATACCGAACCTCATTATGATAATTGTTAAAAGTGAAACATATAAATAACATGATAATATCATGATTAGGGTACCAAAAAAATATATACAATTGATACAGAAAGTGCAAGTGAATCAATACCAATTAATAAAAATACATGTAAGAAAATATTAAATACATAAAATACATAATTGTCATTTTAATAGTTAATATATAGCTGTGTTAAGGGTTGGGGCTTCAGGACCACTCACCAATCATAATTCAGAAGACTTCATTTGTATTCAAATACAGTAGGTGGTGTATAACAGTGCGATGATCCGTATGTTCACCTTGGCATTCTCAAAACACGAACGCGCATGCGTCACTCGGCAATACTGGAAGTATCGTATTGCTAGTAACAAGGAGAAAGTTGAAAGCGTCATGCTGTTCACAAACCTCAAACGCGCATGCGTCAGACGGCCAAGTCGTGTTGCTGAGCAACCTGGTTAACTTTAAAAGCAGATACAATCCAGAGAAAACTGGATTGATATTGTGATGTCCTGGATTGTCGATCTGGGAACCAAGGGACTAGAACACTGTATCTAAACTGGAGCCAAAAAGGGGAATCACAGAGATACATAAACCAATTAACCCACTGTGTGGATTGTTACTTGCTAATTATTCATTCATATTTCCAAAGACACAATATACATACAGTCCACACGTAGACAAAGAAACTCTGGACTCAATTATGTAGTCAGAAAATACTTCAATCCGGGTTTGTCGAGATACCATGTTCCACCTTCGTGTACATGGGACATCACACAGCAACCACAAAACGTGTAACGGGCAAGCAGGTGCTCGCTACGCAGCGGCTCAATACTTCAACCATTCTCAGAGCGGTTAATATATGGATGTATAAGTGTGTATATATCTTCACAATATTCCCTCAATATAAGCTGCAATAAAAAACAAAATGCCATATCAAAGTTCCCCATGAATAGGAACCCAGGACATAACATAAACCGCAAGAATGGGCTTTCACAGTTAGTTTCTCATGACGATGGACAGGGGCGTAACTAGAAAAGACTGGGCCACATAGCAAACTTTTGCCCTGTAGGTGGCACACGCAGCCCCCCTTGTAGATTGTGCCATACAGCCCCCTGTAGACAGTGCTATACATCCCCCCTGTAGACCGTGTCACACCGCACTTGTAGATAGCGGCCCCTACCTCCCCTTGTTGCCATATAGCCCCCCCTGTAGAATGCGCCATAAAGCTCCCCCTGTATATAGTGCCACACAGCCCCCTCCCTTGTAAAAAGTGCTACACAGCCCCCCCTTAGTAGATAGTGCCACACAACCCCCCATTAGTAAATAGCGCCACAGCCTTCTCCCTCGTAAATAGTTCCATACAGCCCCCCCAGTAGATAGTGCCATACAGCCCACCTTAGTAGTGCCACACAGCCCCCCTTAGTAGTGCCACACAGCCCCCCTTAGTAGTGCTACACAGCCCAATGTATATAGAGCCACACAGCTTCCTTTTGTGCATAGTGCCACAGTCCCCCTAGTGTACAGTGAAGGAAATAAGTATTTGATCCCTTGCTGATTTTGTAAGTTTGCCCACTGTCAAAGACATGAACAGTCTAGAACTTTTAGGCTAGGTTAATTTTACCAGTGAGAGATAGATTATATATAAAAAAAAATAAAAAATTCACATTGTCAAAATTATATATATTTATTTGCATTGTGCACAGAGAAATAAGTATTTGATCCCTTTGGCAAACAAGACTTAATACTTGGTGGCAAAACCCTTGTTGGCAAGCACAGCAGTCAGACATTATTTGTAGTTGATGATGAGGTTTGCACACATGTTAGGAGTGGGCCAAAATTCCATCTCTTTGCAGATCATCTGTAAATCATTAAGATTTCGAGTCTGTCGCTTGGCAACTTGGATCTTCAGCTCCCTCCATAAGTTTTCGATGGGATTAAGGTCTGGAGACTGGCTAGGCCACTCCATGACCTTAATGTGCTTCTTTTTGAGCAACTCCTTTGTTGCCTTGGCTGTATGTTTCGGGTCATTGTCGTGCTGGAAGACCCAGCCACGAGCCATTTTTAATGTCCTGGTGGAGGGAAGGAGGTTGTCACTCAGGATTTGACGGTACATGGCTCCATCCATTCTCCCATTGATGCGGTGAAGTAGTCCTGTGCCCTTAGCAGAGAAACACCCCCAAAACATTCATTTGCAAACTTCAGACGTGCCTGTACATGTGCCTTCTTGAGCAGGGGGACCTTGCGGGCACTGCAGGATTTTAATCCATTACGGCGTAATGTGTTACCGATGGTTTTCTTGGTGACTGTGGTCCCAGCTGCCTTGAGATCATTAACAAGTTCCCCCCGTGTAGTTTTCGGCTGAGCTCTCACCTTCCTCAGGATCAAGGATACCCCACGAGGTGAGATTTTGCATCGAGCCCCAGATCGATGTCGATTGACAGTCATTTTGTATGTCTTCCATTTTCTTACTATTGCACCAACAGTTGTCTCCTTCTCACCCAGCGTCTTACTTATGGTTTTGTAGCCCATTCCAGCCTTGTGCAGGTCTATGATCTTGTCCCTGACATCCTTAGAAAGCTCTTTGGTCTTGCCCATATTGTAGAGGTTAGATTCAGACTGATTAATTGAGTCTGTGGACAGGAGTCTTTTATACAGGTGACCATTTAAGACAGCTGTCTTTAATGCAGGCACCAAGTTGATTTGGAGCGTGTAACTGGTCTGGAGGAGGCTGAACTCTTAATGATTGTAAAACTACAGCTCCCAGCATGGCCCGAACAATGGTAAGGATATGCTGGGAGATGCTGTTTCACAAAAAAAAATCATATCATAATAAAACCACCCATCATCTCGCTGCAGATCATACATTGACTACATTGCTGATTAGAGGCAAAATAAACATTTACATTAAGTGACTCACCGGTGACATCTCAGATTCCAGTTCTTGTGCTCTTTTCTTTTCCATCCGGTCACAGCCCATTTCTTCAGTTTTCGTTCAGAAGTCTTCAGCTTCTCACTTTTAAAACATTTCTGTACCTATAAACGAAGATATATAGCCTAGAAATAAGGTCAATTAACATGAAACTTGTTTTGCACTGCAGGATTAGTTTTTAATCTGTATGTTCAATATATGTAATCAATAAAGAATACTTTGTATTTTTCTAGAAAGTTTTGTGTTAATTGACCTTATCTATATGCTATATATAATTCAATAGGTCAATGCACCAAGTTTTACTTGGCTATACTCTAAATTCTTTCTGCCTGATGTTCTATTATAAGACATGATATATATAACGGTGAAAGAAATTGTCCCTGGATCTACAAATAGGTTGTATAAATGAAGATAAAATTCTCAACACCCCTAAATATTATAGCGCCATACAATGCACCTCTAATTATAATAGCACCATACACTGTGTGCCTGATTACAATAGTACCATACACTGTGCCCCACACACACACACACGCACACCGTGCCCCCTGTAAATAGTGCCGTCATAGCCCCTCTGTAGATAGTGACCCCATAGAGCCTCTGTAAATATAAGCCCCTGTAGATAGTGCCCCACATACAGCCACCTGCAGATAGTGCCCAAATATGGATTCCAGAGCTGCAATGCAATAGTGCCAACCACTGAGCCACCATGCTGCCCTACATATAGCTCCCCCTATATATAGCGCCATACAATGCACCTCTAATTATAATAGCACCATACACTGTGTGCCTGATTATAATAGTACCATACACTGTGACACACACACACACACACACACACACACACACACACACACACGCACACCATGCCCCCTGTAGATAGTGCCATCATAGCCCACCTGTAGATAGTGACCCCCATAGAGCTTCTGTAAATAGAAGCCCCTGTAGATAGTGCCCCACATACAGCCACCTGTAGATAGTGCCCACATATGGATTCCAGAGCTGCAATGCAATAGCTGCCCTACATATAGCTCCCCCTCTAGTGCTCCACATATGGCCCACATCTGTAGATAGTACCTCACATATAGCTCCCCCTGTATATAGTGTCCCACATATAGCCCACCCCTGTAGACAGTGCCCTACATATAGCCCCCCTGTAGATGTTTCCCAACAGGTAACCCACCCCTGTATATAATGTCCCACATATAGCCCACCCCTGTAGATAGTGCCCTACAAATAATTTCCCCTATAGTGCTCACATGTAGCCCTCCCCTGTATATATAGTGTCTCACATATAGCCCACCCCTGTAGGGGGTGGTGCCCTACATATAGCTCTTCCTGTATATAGTGCTCCACATCCCCTCATATAGACCGCCCTGTAGATAGAGCCCCCCCCCTGTAGATAATGCCACTCACAGTTTTATTAGAAAAAAACTAAAATATTTACATACTCACATGATCCCGTTCCCACGCCGTCCGGTGGCAATGCAGGCCTGCTCTCTTCTGAGCAGATCTGCTGGGGCTGAACGACGCAAGCGGTGCGATGACGTCATTGCGCCGCTAGCATAGTTGAAAGGCACTCATTGGCAGGGCAGAATAACTTGCCCCGTCAATCAGGGCCTTTCAGCAATGGAAGCGGCGCGATGACGTCATCGCACCGCTAGCGTCGTTGAAAGGCGCTGATTGACGGGGCAAGTCATTTTGCCCTGCCAATCAGTGTCATTGTAAGGCGCTGAATGGTCGTGCCCGTCCATTCAGCGCTGATACATGTAATTGTATCTGCATGTTATAGATGCAGGTACAATTACTGCAAAAGGGGGGGGGGGCAAAGGCTAGTTTCAGTTGCGCCGCCGACCACTCAGAGAGGCAGCAGCAGCCTATAATATTCATTTGTATCTACGTCTGGTGGATGCAGATACAAGTGAATGTAGGGCCCCCTCCGGTGCTAGCGACGCCACTGGGCATGAGGGGGCCCGTGCCGCCCAGACCATAAATGCTAGAGGCTGGGTGGCGCGGGCACCTTAGTGCTGTCGCTACCACTGAAGCAGCCATGACGGCTGCTAGTGGCACCACCGGCCATAGGGGGGTCTGTTTCAGCTGGTGGCATGGGCCCCCCCATGCTGCGGGCCTCGTAGCAGCCGCTACGGATTCTACAGCAGTAGTTATGCCACTGACGATGGATTATAATGGAGACTGGTCCCGATGTCCCGCAGTGATCTAAAAATAACAACGTGAGAAACCTCCTATGATTTTAAGACACGTTTGAATAATCACAGATTCTCCATTAGGAGAAAGAGACTTGACTTGCCCGTCTCAAAACACTTTGCTGAATAAGGCCATACAGAAAAAGATCTAACATTTTTGATTGTAGAACATATCTCACTACTTCGTAGGGGTGGAGACAGACATATGTTGCTTCACAATTGTGAATTAAAATGGATATTTTTATTAAATACATTGAAACCTAATGGCCTCAACGTTGAATTTAATGTTAGGTTTACTTCTTGAGATACTTCTCTTTCTTTTGCTGTACTCGCTTATTGCAACGCCCTCTTTAGATACAGTACGTGATACATATATATGTATTTTATTACTGGAGGTACATTTATTATTTTGTTTATATGTAATTATGTTATTATTCCATATGTTACCAATATTGACTCTTTATTATCATTATTTTTAGAGCACTGCGGGACATCGGGACCACTCTCCAGTATCATCCATCGTCATGGGGAACTAACTGTGAAGGCCTATTTTTGCGGTTTATGTTATGTCCTCGGTTGCTATTCAGGGGGAACTTTGAGATGGTATTTTGATTTTTATTGTAGCTTATATTGAGTGAATATTGTGAAGATATATACATACTTATATATCCATATATTAACTGCTCTGAAAATGGTTGCAGTATTGAGCCGCTCCGTAGCGAGCACTTGCTAGTCCGTTACACGTTTTGTGGTTGCGGTGTGATGTCCTATGTACACAAAGGTGGAACATGGTATCTCGACGAACCCTGATTGAAGTATCTTCTGACTACATACTTGTGGCTGGAATTTCTTTGTCTAAGTGTGGACTGTATGTATATGGAGTCTTTAGAAATATGAATTAATAGTTAGCAAGTAACAATCAACATAGTGGGTTAATTGGTTTATGTATCTCCGTGATTCCCCTTTTTGGCTCAAGTTTTGATACAGTGTTTTACTCCCTTGGTTCCCAGATCGACAATGCAGGACATTACAATATCAATCCAGTTTTCTCTGGATTGTATCCATTTTTTGGGGGTTTTCTCCCCAAATTTGAAAACTTTAATAGGAAGAGAGCTTTTAACCATAAACAAAACCACTGTGTTATCCAGAAGCGAGAGACCACTTCAAAGTTACAGGGGCATCTAATATTCCAAATTATCTATTTCTGACCCTTATACGTATAACCCTTTTCTGTACTGGTTAGTGTTTTATTGGAGCGCCTGGTAGAATCTCAAGTGTTCTGGTTAGTTTTGACGGTGCCCCTTTATTAACAAGCTGATGGCACAGGGTATGTCAGACTGGTCAGTCCTTTGCTCAGAAGGAATGCATCTTGTTTTGGTTCCCAACCAAGGAAATTACCTAGCATTTCACTAGCATCCAGAGATTCGCCAGGCTTCAGGATGCAGTTTCTGTTGTCTGCACCCACCTTTTGGCTCATAATTCCTTCCTGTTTAAACCGTGTGTAAAACCTGTCCATTGAATACACCTCACTCCATAAATATCCATTTGGATAGAGGGCATCATATCCTCCAGCAAGGTGTTGCAGGCATATTTGTCCGTGGTGTTGCAGGAACTCCAAGAATGTCTTTACATAAGTTGCTCTATTCATCCACATGATCTTATTTCTCTGTGTGTGGAGCACTTGATCTATTCTGGCCAAAACGATCTGCTGGAGATTCAGAAGGCCTGTGTTTGCCAGACGTGATTTTATGAGCTTCTCCAATGTGTCACCCGGTATGGGACTCCCCATCTTGTAATGTTTTGACATTCGCTGTAGAGATCCTCTCTCCCACACCCAATTCTCCAGCATCTGGGAAGGAGCTTCAACAAAATTACTTTCCAAGTGTGTTCCAGTGAACACTGGAAAATCTGCCTCCGATTGTATCCGCTTTTAATGTTAACCAGGTTGCTCAGCAACACGACTTGGCCGCCATACGCATGCGCATTTGAGGATGGTGAACAGTATGACGTTTTCAAATTTCTCCTTGTTACTTAGCAATACGATTATTCTGTCCTCATACACGTTAGCACGGTGTGTAATCTGACATGTAGCTAAACCCCCAGTCTTCTTAAGAAAAAGGCTGTGAAACTGTGAAATCTTTCTCTTTATTGCTGGTAGACAGGAAAAGGTGAAACTATAAGATGAAATAACAGTAGTATTCAGAATATATCAACTGTACAGTGCATAGGATACAAATAATCTGCTACACACACACACAATATAACATGAGGTAATACTGCAAGCTGACAATGTGATATCTGATACAGTGAACCACAGGATTATAACATATAGATATTGATCTTACCGACTATGCTTAGAACAGGCTGTTGGCACTGAACTTGAGGAAAATGGCTGCTACTCATACACAAACAGGAACAGGAAATAACCCACAATGCCTCAGGAGCTTTCCCATAATACATAGAGAACTACAATCTAAGAATACACAAAACCACCAGTAGATGGTGCTATAACCATACAATACAATATAGATGGGGTACAAGAATAGGCAATTGCAATATCTGTACTGGTAATCATACACAAAAAAAGAGGTATTATTACGTAAATAACTGGACTAGCTGGCGAGGACAGAACACTCCCCGCTTGACGTCAGCCGACGTCACTATTGGGTTCGTTGGATGAAAACAGTAGAACGAGTTCCCCTACTGGTCTGAGGAACAATTTGGTCTCACTCTGCTTCCGTACTTTTACTTCGACCTTACGTATATTTCCGTCTTTACTCGGGAATGTCTTGGTAATAAGACCTAACGGCCACTCATTTCTTCGTGACTGGCAATCTTTCATTAGCACCACATCGCCAGGTTGGAGGTTAGGCTTGCTGATTTGCCACTTTCTCCTTGGTTGCAGAGTGGGAATGTATTGCTTTTTCCACTTATCCCAGAAAGTATTGGAGAGACTCTGTACTTGCCTCCATCGACTTCTGTAGAGGTCTTTAGCACTAAATTCTCCAGGTGGCGTGCAAATAGTGTCAGTCTTCTGAGTAAGCAGCGTGGCAGGGGTGAGAACAGTTGGGTCATCAGGATCACTGGAAATCGGAATCAACGGTCTGGCATTTATGATGGCCGATACTTCCGCCATAAAGGTGGTCAAGCTTTCGTGAGTCAGCTTTGTAGATCCTACTTGTAAGAAGATTGAGTCGAGGATTCTACGTGCGATGCCTATCATTCTCTCCCAAGCACATCCCATGTGTGAAGTGTGTGGTGGGTTGAAGGTCCAAGTACATCCCTGTCCACTAAGGTAACTTTCTATATTTTTAGCGTCCAAGTTAGAAGAGAGTTGTAGTTCCCTTGCTGCCCCAACAAAGTTTGTGCCTCTGACAGAAGGAATATGTTTGACAGGTCCTCTGATGGCAATGAAACGCCGGAGAGCCTTTATGAAGCATGAAGTATCCATAGATTCGATCACTTCTATGTGGACAGCTCTGATGGGCATACAAGTGAACATAACCGCCCAACGTTTCCCGTTCGCACGGCTTCCTCTGGTTTGCCGGACAACCACAGACCAAGGACCGAACACATCTAGGCCGACATTGGAGAAGGGTGGATCTGTGCTAAGTCGATCATATGGGAGATTCGCCATCTTTGGAGTCTGTGACATACCACGAAGTTTCCGACAAGTAACACATTTAAAGATGAATCTGCACACACATCTCTTTGCTCCAACTATCCACAGTCCGGCTGATCGTAAGGCTCCTTCTGTGAACAGACGACCCTGGTGCCTTGTTTGCTCATGGTGATGTTGCACCAGCAGAGTAGCTATATGATGCTGTCCGGGAACTATCAAGGGATGTTTCTCTGCAAAATCTACCTTGGCTTCCTTAAGGCGTCCTCCTATTCTTAAGAGCCCATTTTCATCGATGACTGGGTCAAGTTTCCTCAGAACACTGTCTTTGGGTACGGGTCTCTGACCGATTACACAGTCGATTTCCTTGGCATAGATATCGTGCTGTACAGCTCGGATGATTACATTTTTTGCCTGTTCCAGATCGAGAGCCGTGTAAACATGTTTACAACGATGCCAGCCTTTACAGTCCCTTTTATCTGCTGACGAGGTTGTCTTGTACGACCGAGCCATGTGAGTCAAGCAGGTGATTGCACGGACAAGTGATCTCCAAGTAGAGAATCTACTGAATCGATGAGATTTCTGGTGGCTGTCCAAAGTCTCCGTGTGCAACGCAGATACCAGAGGGCGTATCTCAACATCTGCATGTGGGTCCACTAGTTCAAACATGGCGGTTTCTGCTGTGCTGGGCATCGGTCTATACAAGAACGTAGAGCCTGTAAACCAGATTGTGTCTTTCAGACCGTTAGCGGCAACGGATCTGGTTGCTTGGTCTGCAGGATTGAGATGCGTAGGTACGTAATGCCATTGTTCGGGAGAGGTAGATCTTCTAATCCTTAGCACTCTGTTGCTTACGTAGACATAGAAGCGTCTAGTTAAGTTACAGATGTATCCTAGTACTATCTTGCTGTCAGTGTAAAACTCAGCGTCTTTAATCTCCATGTTCAATTCCGTAGTGATGAGTTCGGCTAACTCCACTGCTAACACCGCGGCGCAAAGTTCCAGGCGTGGTATTGTGTGTTCAAGAAGTGGCGCTAGTTTTGCTCTGCTCATGACGAACCCTACGTGGCATTGTCCGCTGGTATCTATCGTCTTTAAGTAAACTACAGCAGCAATCGCTTTGACTGAAGCGTCGCAGAAAACACAAAGTCTTTGTGTCTCAACCTTGGTAGTTGGTACAGAAGCATACGGGCATGGTATGTGAAGACCAGATAAGGCTGTGAGGGAATTTCTCCAAGCCGTCCACGTGGCTCTTTCCTTCATGGGAAGAGGAGCATCCCAGTTCGACACTTCCCTGGTGTAGTCTCTCAACATAGCTTTACCTTCGATGGATACAGGAGCTGCAAATCCCAGTGGGTCGTATAAACTGCTTATGGCCGACAGTACTCCTCTGCGAGTGAAGGGTTTTTCTTCTCTGCTGGCCTGGAAGGTGAAAGTATCAGCTTTTAGGTCCCAGAGTAGGCCAAGGCTCCGATGCATGGGAGGGGAGTCGATGCCTAGATCTAAATCCTTTAAGTCACTTGAGTGGTCATGAGTAGGAAAGGCTTCCATCACTTTCTGGCTGTTAGAAGCGATCTTGTGTAACCTCAGGTTTGATAGAGCGAGCATTTCCTGGGCTCTCTTCAGAAGACAAATTGCGGTTTCATTTGTGGGCATTGATTTCAAACAGTCGTCCACATAGAAATCCTTTTCTACGAAGCATCTGACATCCGTTCCGTACTTCGTTTCGACCTCTTGAGCCGCACGCCTCAGCCCATAGATGGCGACTGCAGGGGAAGGACTATTACCGAAGATGTGTACCTTCATTCGATACTCTAACATCTTTAGAGGGATCGTTATCCTTGTACCAAAGGAATCTCAAGAAATTTCTGTGTTCTTTTTTGATGAGGAAGCAATGGAACATCTGTTGTATATCAGCGGTGAATGCAATAGAGTCTTTGCGAAAGCGTAGAAGTACTCCCAAGAGCTTGTTGTTTAGATCTGGGCCTGACATCAGGACGTCATTCAACGAGACACCTTCATACTTGGCACTTGAGTCAAATACTACTCTGATCTGACCTGGTTTCTTCGGGTGATACACTCCAAACAGGGGCAGGTACCAGCGCTCTTCAGAGTCTGGAAGTATAGGTGCTAACTCTGCATGGCCGTTCTGGAATATCTTTTCCATGAAGGTAAAGAAGTGGTCTCTCATCTCTGGTTTTCTTTGCAGGCTGTGTCTGAGAGAGACGAATCGTTTGTAAACCTGTTCTCTGTTGTTAGGTAAGCGTTGTCTTTGAGGCCTAAATGGTAGAGGTGCAACCCAGCTCTTCATTTCGTTCTGCACCATTCCCTGCTCCATTATGTCTAGGAACAGTCTATCTTCGAATGACATCGCCATACGATTGTCCTCCTTCGTCTGGCGGAAGACTGTGCACCCTAGGTGATCTTGGTTGCCATCCCAGATGTAGTCATCGTAGGCAGAACCTACAAGGGTACTTGATGATGAAGTGCTGTGTGGCAGTTCCTTTATGAAGAAATGATTTTCACATGGTCGGAGGAGAGATGGACGTCCATTTTCCAGTGTACTGGTAAGCATGCTGTTGACAGTTGTCGGTTTGTGTACACCTCCCAAACAGACCTCTCCTACGACGACCCATCCTAGGTCGAGTCTCTGTGCATATGGAGCGTTGTGAGGGCCATTGATCTGTTGCCTAACCTTGTGGACTCGAAGAATATCTCTCCCGAGGAGCAAGACTATCTGAGCCTCTGGATCAAGTTTCGGGATCAAGTGTTCTATACGCTTGAGATGAGGTTGGTGCGCTGCTACTTCCGGCGTAGGTATCTCAGACCTGTTATCAGGAATTTGGTTACACTCCAGTATGGTTGGTAAGGGCAGACACACTTGGCCATTTATAGACTCGACTACATAGCTGCTTGCCCTCCTTCCAGCTGTCTCTACAGTACCGGCACAAGTTTTTAGAGAGTAGGGGGCGCCAGGGCCTCTGACATTAAAACTATCAAAGAAGGCAGACTTGGCTAACGACTTGTTGCTTTGATCGTCTAGAATAGCATATACTTTGATGGCTTTGTCCCGGTTGTCTGCTGGGTAAATTCTCACTAGGGAGATTTTTGAGCAGGACCTTCCTCCTATGAGGCCTCTACAAACCTCTGTGCATTTAGAAGTAACCGCTGGAGTCTCAGTACTTGTGTCCTTCAGCTCCCCGCTATGCTCTTGGTCTTGGGGCGAAGTCCACGATGGTGCTCCAGGGTGTAGAGCTGTGTTATGTTCTGTACTGCCACATTCGATACACTTTGCATGAACCTCGCAATCTCTGGCGAAGTGTGATGTTGAAGAACAGCATTTGAAGCAGATGTTGTTTTCCTTAAGGAAGGCCTTGCGGTCCTCTAATGACTTTTCCCTGAAGGCTCTGCACCTAAGTAGGGAATGTGGCTTCCTGTGTAAGGGACACTGTCTGCTCGGGTCTTTGGGTTTGTCTCCTTGACGGGAGCTGAACTCTTTATGGACTGAACCTGTGGAGGAAACGTTAAATTTTGTGGACCTCCACCATTGCTCTACGAGGTTTACTAACAGGGGTGGCGGCACATGACAGCGTGAAATCAAAGCTAGGATCATTTCTAATTTTAGCTTGTTCAGTGACAAAATCTACAAACACATTAAATGGAGGAAATAGTACATTATAAGTCGGTTTATATCTAGAACCATGCATAACCCATTTCTCTTGCAGGTTGTATGGGAGCTTCTGAACTATGGGGTTCACACCTCTTGCAGTGTCAAGAAATGTCAATCCTACCAGATCCCCTTCTGCCTTTGCGACACACAACTCCATTAACAGATCACTTAACTCCCTAAGCTTTGTATAGCCTTTGTTCGCTATTTTAGGAAAGTCCTCAATTCTCTTGAATAAGGCACTTTCTATGACTTCGGCCGAGCCATAGCACTCTTCAAGTCTGTCCCAGATCCTTTTAAGACCAACATCTGGATAATTTACATTGATATCTCTGATTCTTTTAGCGTGTTCGGCGGACTCACTTCCTAGCCACTTTACCAGGAGATCCAGTTCCTCACTACATGATAGATCTAAGTCTCTGGTGGCATTTTGGAAGGAAGCTCGCCAAGCTCTGTAGTTTTCAGCGCGATCGCTGAACTTTACAAGTCCCTTGGTGACCAGCTCACGTCGAACAAGGAATCTGGCAAAGTCCATTGTGGCTTGATTAACGTTAGATCCGACTACTGGTGTGTTGTCAGAGTGCATGTGTGGTGTGTGACCATACCTGTTGGGAGTCTCTGATTTATTACAACCTGCGTAGTACCGTTCTGAAGCGAAGGGCGTCTCTCTTAGCTGGAGTGGGTTTTTGATCTTCTGTTCTGAAGAGAAGTTGTTGTAGCCGGTTTCCCTTTGATGTGTTTTGTCTTGTTTGCAGTAAGGAGACTGATAGTCAACTTTCTGGCGGTCTGAATAATCAGGGTGGATTGGCTTGTTAATAAAACCCTTTGTGTTGAGTTGGAAGTCGGTATCGTATTCTGACTTGGAATGTTGATAGACGTATTGTAAGGTACGCTGTTCTGGATCTTGGTGTTCAAGTTCCGGCTGGAGAACGCTGCGACGATTCTCGATTTCTGGAAGTTCTACCGCTTCTAGAAATTCTGCTTCTGCTATGGCAGCCGCTGTCTCTTTCTTAACAGTGAGTTTCTCTAGAGTTGCTTCAAGGCGCGCTTTCTCTAGCTTTATCTGTATTTCCTGTTCTGCGAAGCTGGCTTTCGCTTTTGCCGCTTCAGCTTTTGCGCGGGCAATGGCGGCAACTTCTCTGATCGATGTCCTGTTAGAGCCACTTGTCAGGGACCTTGTCTTGACCGAAGATGCTCGACTTTGAGACATGATGCGACCGTTAGGAGGTTGCTGCGATATCTGTATGCAGGCTCTGCGTGGATAATGGCGGGCACCCTATGGTCTGATCTTCTGAGCTTGTTCTCAGCAGTCGTTTCACTTTTCTGTCCTCATACACGTTAGCACGGTGTGTAATCTGACATGTAGCTAAACCCCCTGTCTTCTTAAGAAAAAGGCTGTGAAACTGTGAAATCTTTCTCTTTATTGCTGGTAGACAGGAAAGGGTGAAACTATAAGATGAAATAACAGTAGTATTCAGAATATATCAACTGTACAGTGCATAGGATACAAATAATCTGCTACACACACAATATAACATGAGGTAATACTGCAAGCTGACAATGTGATATCTGATACAGTGAACCACAGGATTATAACATATAGATATTGATCTTACCGACTATGCTTAGAACAGGCTGTTGGCACTGAACTTGAGGAAAATGGCTGCTACTCATACACAAACAGGAACAGGAAATAACCCACAATGCCTCAGGAGCTTTCCCATAATACATAGAGAACTACAATCAAGGAATACACAAAACCACCAGTAGATGGTGCTATAACCATACAATACAATATAGATGGGGTACAAGAATAGGCAATTGCAATATCTGTACTGGTAATCATACACAAAAAAAGAGGTATTATTACGTAAATAACTGGACTAGCTGGCGAGGACAGAACAACGATACTTCCAGTATTGCCGTGTGACGCATGTGCGTTTGTATTTTATACAACACCTACTGAATTTGAAAACAAATGAAGTCTTCTGAATTATGATTGGTGAGTGGTTCTGAAGTCCAAACCCTTGACATAGCTGTATATTAACTAATAAAATGACAATTATGTATTTTCAAGTCCAAAAAAAAACACCTTTTCCCATTTTTTCTCTAAAGTAATGTAAAAAATAAACAAAATACACAAAATTGGTATCGCTTTTCCGTAAAAGTCCGAACTATTACAACATACCATTATTTAACTCGCACGGTGAACACCGACAAAAACAAAGAATTTAAAACGCACAAAATTTTAATAAAAATGATCAAAAAGTTGTATGTACCAAAACATGGTTTGCGGGCGGCTCGCGGGTGACACTCCGCGGTCGGCCGACCCGAAAATCATGGCTGTGCACATGGCTACGGTTGTGTGCATAAGGCCTAATTCAAATAAATTTTGCGAAAGAACTTCGGGGGCAAAATGCTAACTATGCCCCTAGATAAATTTACTTGAGGGTTGTTTTTTCCAAAAGGGTCACTTTTGCGGGGATTTTACTGTTTTAGCACCACAAGACCTCTTCAAACCTGACATGCTGCCTAAACTATAGTCTAAAAAAAAGCAGGCGCCAAAATCCACTAGGTGCTCCTTTGCTTCTGAGGCCTGTGCTTCATTACCACAATAGGGCCACATGTGGGATATTTCCAAAAACTGCAGAATCTGGGCAATAAATATTGAGTTGCATTTCTCAGATAAAACCTTCTGGGGTACAGAAAACAATGTATTACAAATGAATTTTGGGGAAAAAAATTACATTTGTAAATTTCCCCTCTACTTTGCTTTAATTCCTGTGAAACGCCAAAAGGGTTAAAACACTTTCTGAATGCTGCTTTGAATACTTTGAGGGTGCCGTTTTCAAAATGGGGTGATTTATGGGGACTTTCTAATATATAATGCCCTCAAAGTCACTTCAGAACTGTACTGGTCCCTGAAAAAATAGCCTTTTGAAATTTTGTTGAAAATATGAGAAATTGCTGCTAAAGTTCTAAGCCTTGTAACATTGTAGAAAAATAAAAGGATGTTCAAAAAACTATGCAAACATAAAGACATATTGGATATGTGAAATAGTAACTATTTTGGGTGGTATTACTATCTGTCTTACAAGCAGATACATTTAAATTTAGAAAAATTCTTATTGTTGCAAATTTTCCCTAAATTTTGGTGTTTTTCAGAAATAAATATTGAATTTATCGACAACATTTTTAAAATATGTCTCGAGGAAAAAAATCTCAGAATTGCGTGGATATGTAAAAGCATTCTGAAGTTATTACCACATACAGTGACATATGTCAGATTTGAAAAAATCAGCTTCGTCCTCAAGGCCAAAATACGCTCAGTCCTGAAGGGGTTAATATTGGGTGTATTTGGAAAATTATGATTATTTGATTTGATTATTAGAGTAATTTTCCATGGCACTGTTTGTTGCTTGTGTTTTAAACTAGTAATAACTTGTGCAGCATAGGCACACACAGGGGCATAACTAGGAAAGACTGGCAAACTTTTGACTGGCCCACCCTCCCCTGCGTGCCTCACACAGCTCCCCTTGTAGATAGTGCCCCCTGTAGACTCTGCCACACAACGCCTCCTTTTAGACAGTGCCCCCCTGTAGAAAGTGCCATATAGCCCCCCTTGTAGATTGTGCTATACAGCCACCCTGTAGATGGTGCCACACCCACTTGAAGATAGCGCCCCCACCTCCCCCTTGTAGATAGTGCCATAAAGCGCCCCCTTGTAGATAGTGCCATACAGCGCCCCCTTGTAAATAGTGCCATACAGCCCCCTCTACTGTAGTTAGTAGTATACAGCCCCCCTCCTGTAGATAGCGCCATACAGCCCCTCATCCTGTAGATAGCGCTATGGCGTCCTAAGAACGCAGATAGTATTGAATATGGCATCGCTACCACTGTAGCAGCCATAGCGACTGCTAGCGGCGCCACCGGGCATGGGGGGGGCGTGACAGTGGGCGGCACAGGCCTCCTCATGCCACAGGCACCGTACCAGCCGCTATGGCTGCTGCAGCTGTAGTTACGCCCCTGGGCACACATATAGACAAACAGAGGCACATACACACACAGAGACACATATACAGGCACAAACAGCAGAGAGATTCCCCAGTAGGCACTTACCTCTTGGCTTGCTGCACTGGCTCGCAAGTTTCTTGCAGAGGTGGGCTGTAGGCGGAGCTTTCTTCTCTTCTTCTGCTGTTCCTGCTCCTCTATCCTCCGTGTGTGTGAACAGGAGCAGAGGATATGGAGCTTACCAGGTCACACACTCCTAATGCCGGCCCTGGCGCTACACAAGCAATAGAAGTAAATAATTCCATATTGACTATTAACAGTCTATTGTTGTGAACCAAATCCCTGTAACGATATTATGATTCAGTACGCCTATTTTAAATTGGCTCAATAGATTTACATGAATATGTGTTAAGTGCTCTACTGTGCATATAATTATTAATAATAAATAATGACTGAACATTGTTTTTCCAGAAAGCCCTGTTTTCTGTTGGGTTCTTGAGGCTTTTTATATCTGCACTTTTTCTGTTTCTTTGGACATCAATGCTTGAACATGTGCTCAAAGTTTACATAGTACTGTAAAACAACCCGTTATACATTGGGGAAGGTTGGCGGAGGTTAAAGAATATACACATACAGTTCAATTTCAATTGGCATGTCCATGGATTAATTGATACGGCTGTGTCACGCATTGGTAGGCTAAGGCTGGAAACGCTCATGCAGTTTTTGTGGCAGTTTTTTTTGTGGATACAAAACAGTGGAGGCATATCTGTCTTTCCTTTATTCTTGTACTTCTTGTAGTATCCACTCCTGTGTTTGGCTCAAAAAACTGCATGTGTTTCCAGCCTCAATGAGGCATCAACTATTTAGCCCTCAGATATCAATGTATCTGTCTATGTCTGTATAATATATTGTATCTAATATATTGGTACCATCTTGGTTATAAGCAAGTTATCTTATTATATATTGTTTACAGTTATTGATTGATAGGTGACTTAGACTCGATCTTATATGTAGACCACCTATCTATTCATATCTTACATTTCGTCTTACAATATATAAAAGAATGAAAAGCCAAGTTATCATACAAATGGGACACCAAATTATAAATGCACGTTTAAATGAAGCTGACAATCTGCGGTATTTCATTTAACAATATCATGTATTAATTTCCTCACTTTTGCTGCTACCTAGTGGCCAAGAGATGAATATTGTGTTGGTGCTTTCAACCCTTTTCTTGAATTACTTCTTACTCTTGATGTTAAACTTTTTAATAACATGATGTTTAATGGCTGTTCAGACAAAAAGGTCAATTCTGAATTTTTCTGGATCCTGTTACCAGAGAGCATAATGCATTGTGGGATCTCAGATGGCCTTTTCATTCCTAGAATGTTTGGTAACATATCCAGCATTGGAATAGAGCGTAACTGTTTTCTGGTGCAAACAAAGCCAGCAGATTTTTGGAAAAATATTGAATATGAGAAATAACTTGAAATTAATGAAAAAACATAACAAAATAAAGTATTTTCAAAGTTGCACAATTGTTTATTTACTTTTTAACTGAAATTGTGCTAAAATGTGGAACTTCACTTTAACTTTTGGCCATTCGAACCTCCTGATATACAGCTATGTAAGGGTATACAGGGTATGCTTGCAGTATACAAGCTGTGTAAATGCCAGATCACTGTCACACTACAGTCAATATGCTTTCAGAGCACTATTTTCACAGGCTGTGTGCCAGGAAGTTAAATCGCCCATGTGCCTTTAGGAGTTGGGTTGAGAGTTTCTGACTATTAATAATGTTAATATATGCCCCATTAGTTATGTGCCTTCATATCAGAACATTTTGTATGAAGAACTGGAAAAAGTTACACTTTTTCAAAGAGCAACAGAAACTTGGTTGGGAAAAATGAATGGAAGTGTGAACACAGTCTGACCCATAAAAAACATGTGGATCATGAACTGTGTAGGATATGGCTGGGAACAGCTCTGTATTTGCTTTAAGCTATAGATCACAATACTTGTTTAAAGGAATTTGGTAGCAAAATCATACTGCCAAACCAGGGACAGCACAATTCTACTAATCTATCATCGATGTTGTACTCTAAAGCGCTAATGTGTTAGCGCCTTTTCACATAACTGTACGTGATGGTGATGGAGCCGGCTCAGAAGCTGAGCCAGCGCCATCACCAGCGGGTGTCAGCTGTATATTACAGCTGACGTCCCGATGTAATGGCCAGGACCAGACCTATTCTCCTAACAATTAACCCCTTAGATGCAGCGATCAAAAGCGATCGCTGCATCTAGGTGGTTTCTAGCCTGTCGGCACCCCGGCGCCACAGTCCCCAGGATACCGGTGGTTGCTATGGCAACTGGAGGCCTAACAATGGCCTCCTGGTTTGCCAAGTACAGAAGCCTTTTTGGCGCCGCCTGGGGTCCGGGCCTAAAAGGCTTGCTATCAGGGCCAAGAAGATGGCGCAGGCTCAGACGCTGAGCCTGCACCATCATCCGTGGGTGTCAGCTGTTTGTTAAAACTGACACCCTGATATAACGGCCAGGACCGAAGCTAGCCTCCGATCCGGCTGATTAACCCCTCAGATGCTGCGATCAAAAGCGATCGCTGCATCTAGGTGGTTAGATGGCACCCGATGGTTGCTATGGCAACGATCGGCACGTGCGGAGGTGCCGATGACTACTATGGCAACCAAAAGCCTATCAATGGCCTCCTGGTCTGCCTAGTATGGCAGCCTACTAGGCCCCGCCCGGAGGCGAAGCCTAATAGGCTTGGTGTCAGTGAATAACTGACAGTTCTAATACACTGCACTATGTAGGTAGTGCACTGTATTAGAATAGCGACCAGGGCTTCATGCCTGCAAGTCCCCTAGTGGGACAAAAAAAAAAGTTAAAAGAAACTTAATAAAAATTTTGTAAAAAAGTTTCAAGTTAAAAAAACAAACACTGCCTTTTTTCCCATAATAAGATTTTTGTTATAGGAAAAAACTGAAAACAATGAAAAAAAGTACACATATTTGGTATCGCCGCGTCCGTAACGACCAAAACTATAAAGATATCACGTTATTTTCCCCGCATGGTGAACACTGTAAAAAAATAAAATAAAATACAATTCCAGAATCACTGTTTTTTGGTCACCACCCCTCCCAAAGCAGAATAAAAGGTGATCAAAATATTGCATGTACCTCAAAATTGTACCAATAAAAACTACAGCCCGTCCCGTAAAAAAGCAAGCCCTCCCACAGCTTTTTTTGGTGGAAAAATAAAAAATATATGGCTCTCAGAATATGGTGATACAAAGAAATAAATTATTTAAAAAATAAAAGTGATTTTATTGTGCAAACGCTGTAAAATATTAAAAAACCGATATACATATGGCATTGCCGTAATCGTTTCGACCTGCAGAATAAAGTAAATATGTCATTTATAGTGCATGGCGAATGCCGTAACAAAAAGAATAAAAAATATTGTCAAAATTGTTTGTGAAAATTACAGATTGTCCCGCAACAAATAAGCCCTCACACAGCTCCGGTGGAGAAGAAATAAAAAAGTTCTGGCTCTCAGAATATGGCGACACAAAATGTGCAGTGTTCCAAAAGCGGATAAGATTGGGCACCATTTATCAGTGCGACACTGGCCACACATCTGCAGATTATTATTTATTTACCCCATTATTATACCCTCTTATTATACCCTGATGTACTCTGCACAGCTTATATATGCCCCCACATTATAAACTGAAATACCAGCAATACCCCAAACAGAACAACTACCACGTAAAATCTGTGCTCCAAAAGCCAAATGGCGCCCCCTCCCTTCTGAACCCTACAGCGTGCCCAAACAGCAGTTTACGTCCACATATATGGCATCACCATACCTGGGAGAACCCGTTTAACAGTTTATGTTATATTTGTCTGCAGTGGCACAAACTGGGCACCACATATTGAGCACTAAAATGACATATCAGTGGAAAATTGCAATTTTCACTTTGCACTATCCGCTGAGCGTACATTTCTAATAAATAAAAAAACAAACATGTAGGGTCAAAATGCTCACTACACCCCTGAAAAAAATCAATAATTATACCAAACCAATGATCTGCGTATATCAAAGCATAAACACAATCCCTATAGCATATACGTAGATACTACCATATAAAGACTAAAATAACACAATAGCACACCATATGTACCATACAAAAAGACACTTATTATATTTTAATCAGATATTTAAGAGCAATGGCCATCAAGACCTAAAATAAAACACAATTAAAACCACATGGTGGTGGTGGGAGGGACTACAATACACAGAACAGTATATCACACCAATAATATAACAAGGAAGTACTAGTAAATATATCTCATAGAATGTCACCTGCTACAAAAATGAACATAATTTCAAGAGACAAAAGGGGTCTTGAAAAAGCTGACGGCGAAACGTGCGTTGGGGTTCTGTGGTGGTGGTCTGGTGTGATTTGGCACTCATTATGCAGTACAGTTTTTAGTATTCAACCGTGGCAGTATCTATGTTTTGAATGGCTTTTTTTCTTGGAGACAGCACTGATATTCAGTATTATACTAAGTGTATACCTTTTGTCTCTTGAAATTATGTTCATTTTTATAGCAGGTGACATTCTATAAGATATATTTATAACACTAGTACTTCACTGTTATATTATTGGTGTGATATGCTGTTCTGTGTATTGTAGTCTCTCCCACCGCCACCATGTGTTTTTAATTGTGTGTTATTTTAGGTCTTGATTACCATTGCTCTTAAATATCTGATTAAAATATAATAAAAGCATTTTTGTATGGTACATATGGTGTGCTATTGTGTTATTTTAGTCTTTATACAGTAGTATCTATGTCTATACTATAGGGATTGTGTTTACCCCTTCAAAATGCGTTTTGGGGTGCAGTTTCCAAAATAGAGTTCACTACTTGGGGGTTTGTTTTACTATTTGACCTCAGAGACCTGCAATTGTGGGCCAATGTTGCAAAAATCACCAAAATAGGCCTCAAATGCGCATTGTGCTCTTTCTCTACTGAGCCCTGTCATACGTCCATGCAAATGATAAATGCCTTGAAGGGTGTAGTTTCCAAAATTTAGTCACTTCTCAAGGGTTTCTACCGTACTCTGGTACCGCAGGGGCTCTACAAATGCGACATGGCGCCCATACACTAATCCAGCAAAAGCTGCACTCTAAAAGCCAAATGGCGCTCCTTCTATTTTGAGCTCTGCCATGTGCCCAAACAGCAGTTTAGGGCCACACATGGGGTATTGCCATACTCGGGAGAAATTTTGTCAAAAATTGTGTGGTGTTTTTTCTCTCATTACCCCTCGTGAAAAGAAAAAATTGGGAGCTAATACGTAATATTTTTGGAAAAAAATAAATTGTTTATTTTCACTGCCTAATTCTAATAAAATCTATGAAACACCTTTGGGGTCAAAATGCTCATTGCCGTACTCAGGAGAAATTGCTTTACAAATGTTGGGGTGCTTTTTCTCCTTTAATACCTGTAAAAATTTGAAAATTCTATGTTTTTTCAGAAAAGAAGTTGATTTTCATCTTCACAGACTAATTCCAAGAAATTCAGAAAAAAAACCTGTGGGGTCAAAAAGCTAACTATACCCGTAGAACAATTCCTTGAGGGGTGTAGATTCCAAAATGGGGTCACTTTTGGGAGGATTCCACTGTTTTGGTTCCCCCAGTGCATTGCAAATGCGACATGGCACCGAAAACCATTCCAGGAAAATCAGCGCTCCAAAATCCAAATGGCGCTCTTTCCCGTCAAAATATGGGACATGCCCTATTTTTGGCCGTTCTCCCGGCCGCCTGGCTCCCATAGAATTCTATGGGGCCGGGTAATACACAGCCATCACTTGAATGTGTTCCGAGTGATGGCCGAGTCTTCCGTTGCTCGCTCCCTCCTTCTCCTCCTCACAGTGCGAAGTGCATGTGAGGAGTGTCACGGTCACAGGGTATGTGGACCCACTAGGCCGCTCCGCCGTAGCGGAGAGGCTTCTGACCAGGTCACAGTCTATACGAAAATCTACTATACTACGGACTTTCCTTTAGATCTCCTCTGGAACAGAAGTGCACCTGCACCAACAGGGGAAGCGTCCACCTCCAATGAGAACTGCCGAGATACGTCAGGATGATGGAGGATCGAAGCTGAAGTGAAGGCTTTCTTGAGGGTAATGTATGCAGACTCTGCCTCTGGAGTCCATACCTTGGCGTTCACACCCTTCTTGGTAAGGGTAGAGATGGGAGCCGTCAGAGATGAGAAGTTCGGAATAAACTGCCTGTAGAAATTGGTCGAATCCCAGGAACCTTTGTATGGCCCTTAGGCCTTGAGGACGTGGCCATTACAGGACAGACTTAGTTTCTCAGGATCCATCTTAAGACCTTGATCCGAGATGATGTAGCCCAGGAAGCGCAGAGACCTCTTTTCAAAGACGCACTTCTCCAACTTGGCATATAAGCGATTCTCCCTTAGTCGCAGAAGAACTTGACGGACATGCCTCCGATTGGTCATCAGATCAGGGGAGAAAATCAAAATATCACCAAGATAAACTACAACACACAAATAGAGGAGATCTCGGAAAATATAATTGACAAATTCTTGAAATACTGCGGGAGCGTTACACAGTCCGAAGGGCATCACTAGGTATTCGTAGTGCCCATCACGGGTGTTAAATGCCGTCTTCCATTCGCTACCAAGGTGAATCCGGATTAGGTTATAAGCCCCCCGCTGGTCTAGCTTAGAAATTTTTTTGGCTCCTCGTATGCGATCAAACAGCCCGGACATAAGTGGTAACGGGTATTTTTCTTGACCATGATCTGGTTGAGACCACGCTAGTCAATGCAGGGTCGAAGAGATCCATCTCTCTTCTTAACGAAGAAGAAGACGGCCCCAGCCAGGGAGGAAGATTTTCGTATAAAACCCCTCTCCAAATTCTCCTTGATATAGGCTGACATAGATAAAGTCTCTGGCAAGGAGAGAGGACATACCCGTCCACGGGGAATAGAAGCATTTGGAACCAGTTCAATGGGACAGTCATAATTCCGATGTGGAGGCAACGTCTCAGCCTCTCGCTTGCAGAAGACATCCGCAAAACTGGCATACTGAGATGGTAGACGGAGAGTGACTGAGGCAGAGGGGCATAACAGGACGGACTTGTGACAGACAATGGCTATGGCATCTGTAACCCCATTGAAGAACCTCTCCGGAACTCCAGTCAAGAACCGGGGTGTGCAGGCGAAGCCATGGCAGACCCAGCACTATAGGATTGATAGCCTTAGGTAGTACAAGGAAGACAATCTGCTCCGAATGAAGAGCTCCGACCCGTAGTGTCAACGGCTCCGTGATGAACACAATCGGATCGGGCAATAGCAGACCATTCACAGAGGCAACAGCCAGGGGTCTCTCCAGAAGAACTGTGGGTAGATGTAGACGATCCACTAGATCCTACTGGATGAAATTAGCAGCTGCTCCGGGGACAAGATAGGCGGAGGAGGGATGTGACATCTCTCCGGAGATGATGGCCACAGGAATCAACAATTTGGGAGAGGTTTTAATGTTTGCCTATCCAACCAACCCTAGGTACTGGAGTTTCCCGGTTTCTGTGGGCATTGACGCACAAAATGACCCTTAATGCCACAATACATACATAGTCCAGAGGAGCGTCTGCGCTGCTTGTCCTGTTCAGACAACCGGACTCTGTCTACCTGCATGGGTTCTTCGGGTAGCGCAGTAGGGGAAGGCAATAGTTGTCTCTGGACCAAGGGTGCTGGTCTGTGGACCCGGCTCTCCTGTTGAACCTCTAGAGTGTGCTCCCGGATTCTCATATCAACCCGAGTGGCTAATGGGATGAGGGCATCCAAGGTAGAAGGAAGGTCGCAGCCTGCCAATTCGTCCTTGATGTGAGAGGACATTCCCTGCCAGAAGGTCGCCACCACTGCCTCATTGTTCCATGCCAGCTCGGTTGTCAGGGTACGGAAGGAGATAGCATACTCCCCTACTGTGGAACCCTCTTGCTTGAGGGTCAACACAGTAGCTGCGACAGAGGATGTTCGACCCGGTTCCTCGAACACGGCACGAAAGGACTGCAGGAACAAGGCTAGGTCCGAGGATACAGGTCCTTGTTGCTCCAAGATTTGGTTCGCCCATGCGAGGGCAAGAAGGGAGATGATAAATGCTACTTTGGCCTCCTCGGAGGGGAAGAGATGAGCCCATAGCCTAAAATGAACTTTGCATTGATTAATAAATCCTATAAACATGCTCTGGGATCACCGTCGTAGCGAGCAGGAAGAGGCAGAAGAACTTCGGATCCGGAGCAAACAGGAGGAGCAACGGGCAGTGGCACAGCAACAGCTTCAGGAGGAAAAACCAGAGGTGGAACAGAGAGTAGATCCAGACGGACCAAGATAAAATTCACAGCCTCAAGGAGTTGATCCTGACGTGTGCGTAGGTCATGCATCTCCGTCTGTATCTTCTGGACTGTGGTCTTGGGCTGGCCAGCGGGTTCCATGGTCTGAGCATACTGTCACGGTCACAGGGTATGTGGACCCACTAGGCCGCTCCGCCGTAGTGGAGAGACAGCTGACCAGGTCACAGTCTATATGAAAGTCTATAGTAGTTAGTAACACTTGGGTGCCTGAACTAGTCCAGACAGTGGCTGTGGCTTCAGCACGGATGGAGGTCGGTGCAGCAGGTAGCGCCAGACGTGGCGGGCAGTATCCGATGTGGCAGAAGACACTGGACGTGGCAGAAGACACTGGACGTGGCAAAAGACACTGGACGTGGCAATGACAGCAGGTGCAGTAGACACGACTCCGACACTAGTAGGCACAGGAACAAGAACAGCACGGGATACAGGAACAGGTAACAGGGCACGGGTAACGACTGGAACGGGAAACACTAAGGGACCATTTGCAAGACAGACTTGGGATAACTAACAACGCTCAGGCAAGGATCAGAAGGGCTGGGGCCTTCTTATAGACCAGGAAATCATGTGGTTAATGATGATGATTGTTTTACAGGTGCGCACGCTGTCCCTTTAAGAGCGGGCATGAGCGTGTGCACGCACCCTACGGGAAACAGCAAACCGGAGCGTAAGTGAGCGCTGGCGTCTCCTAGGAAGGAGATGGGGACCAGCGCTCACGGATCCATGGCTGCGGGCGTCAGGAGGTGAGTAAACTCGACGGCCCGTGACCATGGACGCTATAAGGAGGAGGGTATTTTTTTGCTCCCTGTAGGAGCAGAATCCCCAATTCCTGGCCACAGCTTCAGCAATGATGTGGCCGGGGATTGGGGATTGCGCTCCAGGAGAAGTCTCTGACTTCACTGTCCATATATGGACACAGTGACTACAGGGACTTCTGAAACTGGATCCCCGATACTGTGGCCGGTGTTTCCCCTCCAGGAGAAGTCCCTGACGTCACTGTTCATATATGGACACAGTGACGTCAGGGATTTCTGAAGCGGGATCCCTGGCGCTGTGGCCGGTGTTTCCGCTCCAGGAGAAGTCCCTGACTTCACTGTCCATATATATATATACATTGAAGTCAGGGACTTCTCCTGGAACGGTCCCCTATAGTGGCGCTATCTACAGAAAAGTAGGAGGGGTGCCATCTATGGGGGGCTGCTATGTAAAAGGGTGCTGTGTAGAACTACCTACAGGGGGCTGTGTGGCATTACCTACAGGGCGCTGTGTGGCACTACTTACAGGGGTGGCTGTGTGCAGTGCCGCACCTGCCATGAGGCGAGATGAGCCGACAGCCTCAGGCGGCGCCAACGAGCCGAAAATGGGGGGTGGCATTTTGAACCAGGGACAGACTGGACCAGGGGTAAGGTGCACGCCTTATTTTACTTACCTGATGTGCCGCATGATGGGCACGTCTGTAAGAACACTCCTCCTCTCTGACGCTGTACACAGCACGCGCCGCCAGAGAGGAGCAGGTCTGCAGAAAGAGCGGTCGAGAAGACGAGATGCACGAGGTGAGCTGTGTATTAAAAACTGAGCGCCACTTACAGCGCTAACGCTCCTGCCTTCACTAATTCAAAAGGTGTCGGTCGGCCGTAGCTGGGCGACCGGGACCCAGGAGTATACTGCAAGGGAGGTCTGAGCATTTTACTGGCAGCCAAGGGCTCTATGGGGGGAATAATCCACCCCATAGAGCCCTCACGTTACTATAATGGAAGGATAGGGGGATGGACGTGGAGGTCGGTCTGAGCGTTTGACTTACTGCAGAGGGCTCTATAGGGGGGCTCAGACCCCCCCCCTAATCTTTCACCTTTCAGTATAGTATAGTATAGTTATTTTCAATAAAAAGTAATTAAAACTTGCACCAATAACATTGATGGATGGATATATATATATATATATATATATATATATATATATATATATATATATATATACATATATATATACACACTACCGTTCAAAAGTTTGGGGTCACCCAGACAATTTTGTGTTTTCCATGAAAACTCACACTTATATTTATCAAATGAGTTGCAAAATGACTAGAAAATATAGTCAAGACATTGACAAGGTTAGAAATAATGATTTTTATTTTAAATAATAATTTTCTCCTTCAAACTTTGCTTTCGTCAAAGAATTCTCCATTTGCAGCAATTCCAGCATTGCAGACCTTTGGCATTCTAGCTGTTAATTTGCTGAGGTAATCGGGAGAAATTTCACCCCATGCTTCCAGAAGCCCCTCCCACAATTTGGACCGGCTTGATGGGCACTTCTTGCGTACCATACGGTCAAGCTGCTCCCACAACAGCTCTATGGGGTTGAGATCTGGTGACTGCGCTGGCCACCCCATTACAGATAGAATACCAGCTGCCTGCTTCTTCCCTAAATAGTTCTTGCATCATTTGGAGGTGTGCTTTGGGTCATTGTCCTGTTGTAGGATGAAATTGGCTCCAATCAAGCGCTGTCCACAGGGTATGGCATGGCGTTGCAAAATGGAGTGATGGCCTTCCTTATTCAAAATCCCTTTTACCTTGTACAAATCTCCCACTTTACCAGCACCAAAGCAACCCCAGACCATCACATTACCTCCACCATGCTTGACAGATGGCGTCAGGCACTCTTCCAGCATCTTTTCAGTTGTTCTGCGTCTCACAAATGTTCTTCTGTGTGATCCAAACACCTCAAACTTCCATTCGTCTGTCCATAACACCTTTTTCCAATCTTCCTCTGTCCAATGTCTTTGTGCTTTTGCCCATATTAATCTTTTCCTATTATTAGCCAGCCTCAGATATGGCTTTTTCTTTGCCACTCTGCCCTGAAGGCCAGCATCCCGGAGTCGCCTCTTCACTGTAGACGTTGACACTGGCGTTTTGCGGGTACTATTTAATGAAGCTGACAGTTGAGGACCTGTGAGGCGTCTATTTCTCAAACTAGAGACTCTAATGTACTTGTCTTGTTGCTCAGTTGTGCAGCGTGGCCTCCCACTTCTCTTTCTACTCTGGTTAGAGCCTGTGTGTGCTGTCCTCTGAAGGGAGTAGTACACACCGTTGTAGGAAATCTTCAGTTTCTTGGCAATTTCTCGCATGGAATAGCCTTCATTTCTAAGAACAAGAATAGACTGTCGAGTTTTACATGAAAGCTCTCTTTTTCTAGCCATTTTGAGAGTTTAATCGAACCCACAAATGTAATGCTCCAGATTCTCAACTAGCTCCAAGGAAGGTCAGTTTTATAGCTCCTCTAAACAGCAAAACTGTTTACAGCGGTGCTAACATAATTGCACAAGGGTTTTCAAGTGTTTTCTAATCATCCATTTGCCTTCTAACACAGTTAGCAAACACAATGTACCATTAGAACACTGGAGTGATGGTTGCTGGAAATGGGCCTCTATACACCTATGTAGATATTGCATTAAAAACCAGACGTTTGCAGCTAGGACAGTCATTTAGCACATTAACAATGTATAGAATGTATTTCTGATTCATTTAATGTTATCTTCATTGAAAAAAACTGTGCTTTTCTTTCAAAAATAAGGAAATTTCTAAGTGACCCTAAACTTTTGAACGGTAGTGTATATATAAGTTTTTAAAGGTGTACATAGCCTTTAAACTGTAACAAAACTTTTATCATATCATACTGACATGTCAGAAGTTTTCATTGGTGGGGGACCGAGCACTGAGACCCCAACCGATCGCTAAAATGAAGCAGCAGAAGTGCTTGGGTGAGCGCTGTGCCGCTTAATTTATGATCGACTTGCAGCCGAGTGAGCGGTATATGGACTCATAGACTTTCTATTGAGCACGTACACTGCTCCAAGGAAAGCCAAGCAGAATCGAAGCAGCACATTGCTCACCCGAGCACTTCTGCTGCTTCGTTTAACCCCTTCCCGCACCTTGGCGTAACTGTACGTCCAGATAAGCAGTAACTTCGCGCTCCTGGGCGTACAGTTACGTCCGCGCTTTAAAAGTTAACCGCCGCGCGGTGCTACACCGTGCTACACTGTGCTACACCGCCGCGCTAACTGTGCAGGGTGTCAGCCCTGCTCTCCCCGTTGCCGATCAGCGGCCTGTCGCCGCTGAAATCGGCAATTAACCCCTTCGATGCGGTGGTCGATTGCGATCACCACATCGAAGAGGTTTACAGCGGATCGGCAGCCCCCCACATGTATTTGCGGGGGCTGGCGATCCTTATCATGGCAACCAGAGGCCAGAGAATGACCTCCGGGTTGCCATGTACGGAAGCCTCGGAGGATCAGCCTCCGGCCGTTCCTCCTCTGCTTCCTGTCAGTGTGACAGTTACGTCACAATGACAGTTAGAACACATTACACTATAATAAAAATGTTTTGAAAAAGTGTAAAAATCAAAGTTAGAAGTGACATAAACAAAGAATGCTTTTTTTCCTATAATAAGACTTTTATTATAGGAAAAAAATTAACACGTTAAAAAAAGTACACATATTTGGTATCGCCGCGTTCGTAACGACCCCAACTATAAAACTGTAATATTATTTTTCCCGCACGGTGAACACCGCGAAAAAAATAAACGAAAAACAGTGCCCGAATCACTATTTTTTGGTTACCAACCCTCCCAAAATATACAATAAAAAGTGATCAAAAAGTCGCATGTACGCCAAAATGGTACCAATACAAACTACATCCCGTCCCGCAAAAAACAAGCCCTTACACCACTTTTTTGACTGAAAAATAAAAACGTTATGGCTCTCAGAATATGGTGACACAGAAAATAATTTATTTTATAAATAAGTGATTTTATTGCACAAACGCTGCAAAACATAAAAAAATTATATACATCTGGTATCGCCATAATCGTATCGACCCGCAGAATAAAGTATAATGGTCATTTATAGCCCAGGGTGAAGGCCATAAAAAAAACAAATAAAAAACATTGTCAGAATTGATGGTTTTTGGTCACCTTGCTTGCCAAAAAATGGAATAAAACGTGATCAAAAAAATTTCTGGTACCCCAAAATGGTACCAATGAAAACCAATGTGCAGAGTGTTCCAAAAGCAGATAAGATCGGGCACCATTTATAAGTGCGACACCGGCCACATATCTGCGGATTATTATTTATTTACTGCATTATTAAACCCTCTTATTATACCCTGATGTACCCCGCACAGATAACATGTACCCTGATGTACTCCACACAGATAACATGTACCCTGATGTACCCCGCACAGATTACATATGCCCCCACATTATAAACTGAAACACCAGTAAAACCCCAAACAGAACAACTGCCAAGCAAACTCTGTGCCCCAAAAGCCAAATGGCGTCCCTCCCTTCTGAGCCCTGCAGCGTGCCTAAACACCAATTTACGTCCACAGATATGGCATCGCCATACCCGGGAGAACCCGGTTAATATTTTATGAGGTATTTCTCTTCAGTGGCACAAACTGGGCATAACATATAGTGCACTAAAATGGCATATGAGTGGAAAATTGTAATTTTCACTCCGCACCATGCGCTGCGCATTAACCCCTGCGCGCACCATGACATAGCATGTCGTAGTGTGGGGGGTGATGTATGGAGCGTCTCACGTAAAATATAAAGAATTTAGAACGGCAAGATCGCTGTTTTTTTGGTCACCTTGGCTCTACCACAAAATGTAATAAAAAGTGCTCAAAAAGTTGTATGTACCAAAAAGTTGCACCAATAAAAACGACCACTCGTCCCTCAATAAATAAGCCCTCATACTGCTCTATTGACTGAAAAATAAAAAAGTTGTGGCTCTTGGAACGCGGGGAGGAAAAAACTAAGAAGGAAAAGAAAAAAATGGATCACTCCAGAAAGGGTTAATTACTTTCTAATGAAAAACCATTTATGACCACACGTGGGGTATTGCCGTACTCGGGAGAAATTGCTTTACAAATGTTGGGCAGCTTTTACCCCCTTTATCCTTTATGAAATTGAAAAAAATGCAACATTTTAGTGGAAGAAATGTCGATATTCATTTTCACGGCCTAATTCTAATAAATCCTGCAAAAGACTTGTGGGGTCTAAATGCCCACTATATCCCTAGATAGATTCTTTAAGTGGTGTAATTTCCACTTTTGGGGGGTTTCCCCTGTTTTGGCCTCTCAGGGGCTTTGCAAATGCGACATGGCACCCAAAAACCATTTCAGCTAAATTTGAGCTCCAAAAGCCAAATAGCGCTCCTTCCCTTCCAAGCCTTGCTGTGGGTCCAAACAGCAGTTTATTACTACATATGACATATTTCCGTAATCGGGAGAAATTGTTTTACAAATGTTGGGGTGCTTTTTCTCCTTTATTCCTTGTAAAAATTAAAAATGGCTACCTTTTTTCAGAAAAAAAGTCGATTTTTACCTTTACAGAATAATTCCAATGAATTCAGCAAAACAACCGTGGGGTCAAAATGCTAACTTTACCCCTAGAAAAATTCCTTGAGGGGTGTAGTTTCCAAAATGGGGTCACTTTCCGGGGGTTTCCACTATTTTGTTCCCTCCAGTGCATTTCAAACGCGACATGGCACTGAAAACCATTCCAGCAAAATCAGAATTTCAAAATCCAAATGGTGCTCCTTTCCTTCTGAGTCCTGCTGTGGGTCCAAACAGCAGTTTATTACCACATATGGGGTATTGCAATAATCAGGAGAAATTGCTTTACATATGTTGGGGTGTTTTTTCTCTTTTATACCTTGAAAAAATTAAAAATTTCTAAGTTTTTTCAGAAAAAAGTAGATTTTCATCTTCACAAACTAATTCAAATAAATTTAGCAAAAAAACTGTGGGTTCAAAATGCTGACTATACCCCTAGATAAATTCCCTGAGGGGTGTAGTTTCCAAAATGAGGTCACTTTTGGGGGTCTTTATTGTTTTGGCCCCACAAGACCTCTTCAAACCTGACATGGTACCTAAAATATATGCTAAAAAAAGAAGGCCCCAAAATCCACTAGGTGCTCCTTTGCTTCTGAGGCCTGTGTTTCAGTCCATGACCGAACTAGTGCCACATGTGGGGTATTTCTAAAAACTGCAGAATCTGGGCAATAAATAATAAGTTACATTTTTTGGGAAAAACCTTCTGTGGTATAGAAAAAAATGTATTACAAATGAATTTTGTATAAAAAAAATGAAATTTGTAACTTTCACCTCTACTTTGCTTTAATTCCTGTGAAACGCCTAAAGGGTTAATACACTTTCTGAATGCTGTTTTGAATACTTTGAGGGGTGCAGTTTTCAAAATAGGGTGATTTATGGGGACTTTCTAATATATAAGACTCTCAAAGCCACTTCAGAACTGAACTTGTCCTTGTAAAAATCGCCTTTTGAAATTTTCTTGAAAATATGAGAAATCGCTGCTAAAGTTCTAAGCCTTGTAACGTCCTAGAAAAAATAAAATAATGTTCAAAAAATGATGCCAAACTAAAGTAGACATGTGGGGGATGGTAACTAGTAACTATTTTGTGTGGTATTACTATCGGTTTTACAAGCAGATACATTTAAATTTAGAAAAATGCTAATTTTTGCAATTTTTCGATACATTTTGGTGTTTTCACAATTAAATACTGAATCTATTGGGCAAATTTTGCCAGTAACATAAAGTCCAATGTGTCACGAGAAAACAATCTCAGAATCGCTTGGATAGGTAAAAGCATTCCGGAGTTATTACCACATAAAGTGACACATGTCAGATTTTAAAAATCGGCTTCGTCCTGAAGGCCAAAACAGGCTCAGTCCTGAAGGGGTTAAGCGACTAGTGGGGGGTCTCAGTGCTCGGACCCCACTGATCAAAACTTCTGACATGTCAAAAGTTTTTTACATTTTTTGTTACACTTTAAAGAGAACCTTTCACCTGCCCATAGGTGTGCAGAGGAGTGCAGCATTTAATGGGCAGGGCTTCACAAACTCTGGGGCACTTTACATTTATTTCCTAGCCTCCTTCATTATTTAAATATCGGTGCCGTAATATTTGGCGTCCCATATGTAAATAACCCCCTGAACTGTCAATGGGGCGGCAATTGGGAAGGGGGCGTGTAACATCGCTTTGACAATGTCCAATCAGCTACGGACAGTGTCAACAGCAGGAGCTAGAGAGCGTGTGCGCGTGCACGCTCTCACTCTTCATCTCTCGGCAGGCAAGTACAAGACTGTGTGATCTCTCGCGAGATATCAGTCTTGTCATCCTTGTCTGCCGAGAGCTAAAGAGTGAGAGTGTGCACGCGCACAGCTCCGATAACATGGAACAGAAGAAGAATTCACATTCTTCTTCTCTTCTGTTCCGTATTGGCGGCGGAGCTGCACGCTCGCGCGCACACATGCTCTCCTCTGTCCAGCCTTTTCCGTGACACTGTCCGTAGCTGATTGGATAGTGTCACAGCGATGTTACACGCCCCCTTGCCAATTACCGCCCCATTGACAGTTCAGGGGGTTATTTAAATATCGGGCATCAAATATTACGGCACCGATCTCTGAATAACGAAGGAGGGTAGAAAAAAAAATGTAAAGTGCCCCAGGGTTTGTGCAGCCCTGCCCATTACATGCTGCACTCAGCTGCACATGTATGGGCAGGTGAACCAGGGAACCAGGGCAATAATAGGGGTTAGTGATCGCCTTGTTACTGGCTAATGCTAAGCCCCAGCCTTAGTAATTGAACGCTGTCAATCAGACAGCAGCCCTAAGGCCATAATAAAATATTTAAAAAAACTGACATAAGATTTTTTTTTTTATTGAGATCAAAACTTCCCCATGCAACCCTCACTCCCAATTATTTTTTTTTTTTAAAGTAGATCATCGAAGTAATCCAATGAATCTACGACGTAGTCCAATGAATCTACGACGTAGTCCAAACGGTCCAGTGGAACCTATCAAAAAAATGTAGCAGTATAAAAATTAAAAAAACTTACGTTTGCCACAATAGAAACTAGAGGTCAAGGAAAAATAATTCCCCTTTATGTAACTCTGCTACCTATCAACTGAAAAGTCATCCGCCAGAGGGAAAAACGTTTCCCCATGGCAGAGTACATGAAAGTCTAATTCCCAGGTGAGGCTTTCTTGTACTCTGCTAACAAGAAAAGTTTTTCCTCCTGTCGATGATTTTTCCATTGACAGGTAGCAGAGTTCTTCCGTAGCGGTGTTAGGGGGGCAAACTCGCCAATTGCTGTGTGCTTGCCTCCCAGACTAAAATTTGCCAGCCAACCCCTGGCCATTGGCTCCCTGCTTCGCCGTTTGCTCTTGTAGGCCACAGCCTGTTTTTTTTTTGTTGTTTTTTTTTGTAAACTAGGTTTTTATTGAAGACTTTTAACAGATACAAAAGAAAACAAGCAAAAGAAACAGCTCTGAGAACATACACATCATTACTATCAGCATTACTCATAGGAAAGACATTAGTATGCTTACTCATATTTCCACATACAGTATCGAATAAATACACATAACATATGATATGTAAGTACTAGACCCAGAAACGTCAGATAGTAAAGTTAGAACCAGAAACACTGTGTAGAGTGTGTGACAACTCCCCAGGCATCAGAAAAGAAAGGTAAAGAGAAAAAAGGAGAAAGAAAACGAAAAGAGAAGGAAGGAAGGACAGAAGACACGAGGAAGAAGCCAAGAAATAATGAGTATGAACTACAGGAGAACTTCCTGTATCATACCCCAAGGGGGGGACAGAAGAAGGGGTTGGACCTAGGAGGAAGAATTGGCTTCCCCCCCCAGATGGAAGCCACTATAGAGCCAGGCCTCGTATGACAGACCCCAATGATGTAATGGGGGTTCAGCTCAGCCAGTCGGCACAGTGAGGACCAGATTTGAAGAACGACCATGTACTCCACAGAGGAAGAACTCTACCCAAGTGATCACTGTCTTCCACTGCAAGAGATTCCATTCGACACAGAAAATCCATCTCCACCACCCATTTATCAATGGAAGGCGGCACAGTAGTCTTCCAATGTCTAGGAATAACTGTACGGGCCGCAGTCAAGAAGTGTCTTAGTAGGCCCTTCTTTATGCTCGGTAAAGGGCCAGGAATCAGGGATAGCAAAGCCACCAAATGTGCAATATCGTTCCGGTCTCGTTCCCGCAACGCCAACATAAATCCGACACCTCAGGGTACATCCTGTGTAGAATCTGTGGGCAACGGTACCATCTAGTCAGTAACCACAGCCTGGTTTAGGCCTGAGGCCTGCAAGAGATCAGGAGCACGCTGATGACGTCAACTGCCCGGAGCAATGATGTCACTGCATCATGCCGGGCCACTGAACTCAGTTAAAAATCATAAGTCAATTAGGTAATAAAAAGGGGGCATAGAAGATGTGTTAAACCATTTTCAGTGTTAATGCTGCGTTGCTGATCTATGATACTAAAGTAATACAGTAAGTAGAATTCTTTAAATCTTTTCTATACATTAAACAGCACTTTAACAAAGAAACAACAAATGTTTTGCGATTTACATTTTTTTATATATTGCGTGTTTGTTGTGTAAAGCTAGTAAAGAGAAAAATCTGATAGATTGGGGGGGGGGCGTCTTTTCATAGTTCGCCTCAAGCAGCAGAGGGGCTAGGGTCACACCTGGCTGTGTGGCACTACCTACAGAGGGCATGTGGCAGTATCTACCAAATGAAATTCATCCGTTTTTAAAACGGACAGGAAAAAAAACGGATGCAAAACGGGTCAAAATCGGCCGTTAAAAATGGAAACACGGCTCAGAACGGATGCAAAATGGATGCAAAACGGCAGAGAAAAACGGACCGAAATGGACGTTTTTATCGGCCGACACTCAGACCCTGTCGTGTGAATAGAGCCTAAGAGTTCAGACAGTAGCAGAGGCTTTGGCACAGTTGGTACTTGACGTGGCAGATGACACCAGGCATTGCAGAGGACAGTAGATGTGGCAGATCACAGCAGACATGGCAGATGACAGCAGACATGGGAGATGATACATACGACTTCAACTAAAGACTAGGTACAGGAAACAATAAAGCAACAGGATACGGGAACACTGGGAGCACTGGGAACTTGAATTCTATGGGGAAGTAAAACCTGACACAAATTGCAAATGTTGCGATTTTTGTGGTGGAAAAAAAAAATCACAACTCGGAAAAATATTAACCCCTTAATGACCGCCGATAAGCCTTTTTACGGCGGTCATCAGTGGGCTTTATTCTAGAGCGCCGCCATTCTACGTCGCTGCTGTAGAATAAAGTAAACAGAGCAGGGAGCCGTGAAATCTCCCTGCTCTCAGCTGCCAGAGGCAGCTGAGGGCTGGGGGCGTCCCTGCTCTGCCGGGTGAGATCGATATTAGTATCGATCTCACCCGTTTAACCCTTCAGATGCGGTGCACAATAGCGAGCACCGCATCTGAATGGTTTTGGAGAGAGGGAGGGAGCTCCCTCTCATCTCACTGACACCCGGCGATAAAATCGCCGAGTGTCTGTGTCTTCTATGGCAGCCGGGGGTCTAATAAAGACCCCCAGGTCTGCCTGGAGCGAATGCCTGCTAGATCATGCCGCAGGCATGACCTAGCAGATGCCTGTCCATTTTAAACGGACAGGCAGTAATACACTGCAATACAAAAGTATTGCAGTGTATTATAATAGCGATCGGAGGATAGTGAAGTCCCCTAGTGGGACTAGTAAAAAAGTTAAAAAGTTTAATAAAGTTAATTAAAAAAAAAAAGTGAAACAAAAAAAATGAAAAACCCACTTTTTCCCCTTACAAAATGCTTTACTATTAAAAAAAACTACAATAAAGCAAAAAAGTTACACATATTTGGTATCGCCGCGTCCGTAACGACCCCGACTATAAAGCTGTTACATTATTTAACCCGCACTGTGAACGCCGTAAAAAATAAAATAAAAAACAATGGAAAAATTGCTGTTTTCGGTTAATCCTGACTTAAAAAAAATGTGATAAAAAGTGATCAAAAAGTCGCATCTACTCTCAAATGGTACCAATAAAAACTGCAAGTCGTCCCGCAAAAAACAAGACCTTATACAGCTATGCCGACGCAAAAATAAAAAAAAGTTACAGCTCTTCGAATGTAACAATGGAAAAATGTAAAAAATGGCTTGGACATTAGGGCCCAGAATGCAAGCAGGGGGAAGGGGTTAACTTCTATTTACCCAGATCTCTTAGCTTCTCCAATCACAGACAGGAGCGGTCACATGGGGTGAAATGTCATCCCAGGATGCCGGGCTGCTGGACATCAGAGGGTGCCATGACAATGGGTAAGTATAAGCTTTTTCTTTTTTTCTTTTAACCTGCTATTTTCTGCAGTGGACATTCCGCCTGAAAAACTGTACAACAATTTGGTGCGTTTTTTTTGCTGGAATTCCCTGTGGGGTCCTGAGCGGATACGTTGTGTACTTTTACGCAGCGTATCCGCCCTGTGTGAACATACGCTAAGGGCTCATGCGTTTAGTCTGTGTCTATCGCACCATATTCTCCCCTAGACGTATGAACCTGACAGAAAGACCTCTGTATGGAATTGAAGGCATACAGACGCATAGTATGGGAAAATTTTACTGCAGCTATAATAAAATAAATGGAGAACATTATTGCTTTTAGCACCAATTATTCTTAACCCTATACCGTCTGTCCTGTTTAAATGAATATGTCTGAATGTATTTGGATAAAAGAAATCCACTCTTACATAGTATATGGTGACATTTATTTTTATTAAAAGATAATAAAGCATGCAGGTAGCCCAAAACAGCTGGTGACAATTTAAGCACGTAAATAATGAACACACATAATCGTAGTAATACATAGATGAGCAACAAGGGATGTCAACCGTCTTATCATTGGTGTGACCAGCACAATTCATTGCATTGTACATTTCAGGCTGACTCCTAGTTTATCCCTCCATCAAAAATGTGAACCTCTTCTTAAGGCCTCGTTTACACGAGCGTGATATACGTCCATGCGACGCGCGTGCTTTTCACGCGTGTCGTACGGACCTATGTAAGTCTATGGGGGCATGCAGACAGTCCGTGAGTTTTGCTCAGCGTGAGTCCACTGAAAAAAACTCACGACATGTCCTATATTTGTGCGCTGTTCGCGCATCACGCACCCATTGAAGTCAATGGGTGCGTGAAAATCACGCAGGTCACACGGAAGCACTTCCGTGCGAACAGCGTGATTCGCGCAACAGCTGTCAAACTCTGAATGTAAACAGAAAAGCACCACATGCTTTTCTGTTTACAAACATCCAAACGGAGTGTCATAATGATGGCGACTGCACGAAAATCTCGCAGCCACGCATCATACGCTGATGACACACGGAGCTGTTAAGTGCCTTTTGCGCACCCAAAACGCTGCGGTTTTTTGCGTGCGCAAAGCGCACACGCTCGTGTAAACCAGGCCTAAGAAAGACTTTGGAATATTTACCTTGTTCTCTTGTGAAACCAGCCTTATTAGAATTACTATTTTTAAAGGTGAACATTTATTGAAGTGAAGTGCTAGGGCTGGAGTAAATCGATGAAGAAAAGCCTCTGTGAAGCAGAGAGTTAAAAAAAAATGTGCATTTTTTTAATCAACCATATTACTGTGCTCCACTTGCGATATAAATGGGTTTTGTGCTAGTGCAGCAATTTTGGTGGATGGCAGTACATTATACCTTAGTTTTACCACTTTAGATGCCCCCCTATCTGAGCAGCTATCTGGCAGCATATGATATAAGGGGAGAGGCTGAGCTTGGGGATATATAGTTTACTTTGATTTGATGCAGTATTTTCATGTAAAATAAACTGTTTAAATGCTACTAGGACTCTTAGGGCATGTTCACACGTGGAGGAAATTTTCCGCTGTGAATTTTGCATCAAATCGTTTTTTTTTATTTTTCCGGCGCCGAACGCACCACAATTGGTGCGATTTTCCGGACAGCATTCCTGCAGTGTTCAGGGCGGATATGCTGCGCAGCTTGACGCAGTGTATCCGCCCTGAATACGCTGTGTGTGTTACTACACTAAATGTATAGATAACTTTTCATGAAGCCTCATGACTTAAAGAGGCTCTGTACACTCCTCTGTACAACACCCACTTGGTCTAAAGTAAAAACATGCCCAGTTGGGCATTAAAAAACTCATTAGCATAAAGCTAAAAATCGCTCATAAAGTGGTTTGAAATAGATCGTTTTTCTAAATAAAGAGCACTGCTGTCACCTACATTATAGCACCCATCTCCTTATATAGGAGATAGGGCACTTATAATGTGGTGACCGAGCCTCATTAAGGTTTATACGGGCAGATTTCAGCCCATAACAAGTTGCCGATAATAACAGGTTGATGGGCTCTTGTTTAAAGGCCCATTACTTGAGCCGATGTAAACTGTATGGGGATGAACTATCGATAATACGATCATTCGCACCACATACAGTTTGCATCTTGTTGTCCAAATGTTTGCTCGTTTGTCAGCTAATCGTTGCCTTGTTTACACAGGCCAATGATCGGGAACGAGCGTTCATATGAACGCTCGTTCCCGATCATCAGCCCATGTAAATCAGCCTCAGGCCACAATCACACTTCCGTCGGACGTTGAACGGCGGCTAATGACAGTTCCGTGAATGAAGGACCGCACCGGATGGCTTCCGTGTGTAATCCGTTGTTTCATGGACCAAATCAATGCAAAGGCCGAGACTGTTTCGTCAAAAACGGGCAGGAGTAGGACCTGCCCTATTTTTGACGGAACGGCCGCACGGTTCCGTTAAAACAATGGAAGTGTGCATGGCCCCATTGAAATGAATGTGTCAGGGTGCTATCAGTTAAAAAAACGGATAGCACCCTGACGAAAAAAACTGAAGTGGGCATGAGGCCTTAATCTAATGACTGGAAGGCCACATATAGCCTATAATCCTGCTCTGTGCTGACTGTAGCAGGAAAACACAAAACTACACTGAACTATCATGAGAAAATAATGGATAGACAGAAAATTTGCATTGTGACAAGCGAAGGGAGGTGCAAAGTGTTGTGTGTGAGGGGGAGGGTAGAATGAGTTGGAAAAGGGTGGCAAAGTGTGTATCGGTATCTCTGAGTACATGTGGGTGGCTTGCTTTTTTTTTTTTAATATGGGAGTCAATGTGCTGCAACATGGACTCAGGAGTGAATTTCAGGACCCAGCAGATAGGCTAATAAGCAGTAGCATTTTGGCTAGGACTACATGGTTACATTTGTTCTCTGGTCCTACAGCACAGCTGTCAGATTTAGGGTATGTTCACATGCTTAACAAAATACGGCTGAAAATCCGGAGCTGTTTCAAAGCGAAAACAGCCTCTGATTTTCAGCCGTTTTTTAAGCAACTAGCGTTTTTTGCTGCGTTTTTTACGGCCGTTTTTGGAGCTGTTTTTCTATTGGGTCAATAAAAAATGGCTCCAAAAACGGCTCAAGAAGTGACATGCACTTATTTTTACGGGGCGCCTTTTTACGCGCCGTTATTTGAAAATGAGGTGTAAAATAATGCCCCGTCGGAACAGAACGGCGTATTTCCCATTGAAATCAATAGGCAGATGTTTGTAGGTGTTCTGCTTCCCATTTTCCAGCCATCTGAAAATAGCCCATATGAACATACCCTTAGGGTGTGTGCACACACAAACTCAAAAACCTCTGAAAATACGAAGATGTTTTCAAGGGAAAACAGCTCCTGATTTTCAACCATTTTTTAATCAAACTCACGTTTTTTGCAGCGTTTTTTTCCAGTTGTTTTTGGAGCTGTTTTTTCTATAGAGTCAATGAAAAACGGCTCCAAAGACGGCTCAAGAAGTGACATGAACTTCTGTTTCGCGGCCATTTTTTTTACACGCCCTCTTAAAAAACGCCCCTGTCGGAACAGAACCATGTATTTTCCATTTAAATCAATAGTCAGATGTTTGGAGGCGTTCTGTTTCCGACTTTTCAACCGGTTTTCAAGCCGTTTACGGCCCGAAAAATGGCCGAAAATAGCCCGTGTGAACATACCCTTAGTGCTGCAGTATAAGGAGCTTGTGATTGTGCTAAATCAGTGGACCATTCTGGTTGTTATTTGCCTATGATGGGGCATTGAACAAAGTCAACATGCCATCTTGTTGCAGCAGCATTGTATCTCACTTGGCAGCAGGTGGACATAATGCCATGTTTTGAATATGAGAGAATATGATGTTCCTTTAGTTCTACTTAAGGCTAGTTTTATTATGGCCCACACAAGTAGGTACTTGCTGCAATGTATTTTATTCTAATTTATAAAATATTTATATATAATATTAACTTAAGGTACACAAAATGAAAATGATTCTCTTTCCTAAGCCATCTTCTAATAACCTCTGTTTGTCTAAATTGTCTACTTATATCCCAATAATTTCCCCTAAATCTGATGTGCATATAGTTATTAAACAGATCTTAATAATCCATTGTAAGGTCACAAATGACATCAGATGGTTATAATGACATATGCAGTCTAAAATAAAATGCCATTATTTAATATCATCTCCACTGACTTTAATTTCACATTGCACTATCTGCCGGGTAATGCACTGTGTTACCACCTTTCTAGAAATTTCAAACATGATGTGAAGTTGTCCCCCTGACAATCAGGATGAAGTTACATTACAAAACATTCCCTGTGGCAAAATGGTCAAGTTCATATATATTATATATAAGTCTGAGCTTTCCATCAGAATGGAACCCTGACTGACTCAAACGGAAACCATAGGCTTGCTTGTTGGCAATTGACAGTACGAGTAGATAAGGAAGGAAGGGGAAGCAGAACTCATACGAGTGCCTAGGCCCATTCAAAACAGCTGATCAACAGGGGTGCCAGGATTCGGATCCCCACCAAAAAGGTATTGATGGCCTATCCTGAATATAGGCCATGAATTTCGTATGACTGTAAAAAACCCTTTAAAGGAGTTGTCTGGTTTAGAGAACTAATTTTAAAGTACCATATTAGAGGTGGGTCTCCCATTTAAAACGATTATCTATTAGCCGGAACAGAGACCAGCTGCATAGTGTCTTACTCTGGAGGACCTGGAGCATTAAACAGGCATGCCAATTGATTTCAATAGGCACTGTGTCGTTATAATTTTTCATTGGCAGCACGCCAATACAAGAACTCACGCCAGATTCCCCCACAGATTACAACTGATGCTCCATGCTTCATGAAATGGGTTTTAATGGTTGAATAGCTGCACACAAGCCTAGGATTACCATGCGCAATGCCAAGCATCGGCTGGAGTGGTGTAAAGCACGCTGCCCCAGGACTCTGGAGCAGTGGAAACGTGTTCTCAGGAGTGATAAATCACATTTCACTATCTGGCAGTCAGATGGACGAATCTCAGTTTGGCAGATGCCAGGAGAACGCTTCCACCGAAATGCATAATGCCTACTATGAAGTTTGGTGGAGGAGGGATAATGGTTTGGCGCTGTTCTTTAGCATTTAGCCTGGGCCCCTTATTTCCAGTGAAAAGTAATGTTTTTACTACAGCATACAAATACATTTTGAACAATTGTATGCTTCCAACTTTATGGTAATAGTTTCGGGGGTAACAAAAGGGGGACCAGCTCCCTGTAAACGCTCATGGTTTTGGAATAGGATGTTTACCAAACTCATATAGGTGTGATGGTCAGGTGTCCACATACTATTGGTTATATAGTCTATGAGTCTATGTATCTTGACTTGATAACATTCACAAAATGTTTGTAATGGATAAAATTAAGCTGGAACATTATGACTGACTTGTAAATAGTTCAATCACAGATCCAAAAATAAATGAAGGGTTTGGGTTCCTATGGTCAAGAATCTGGTGGGAGACGTAGAAGAGTTCACAGAAATGGGAGGTTCCTGAAGTGACAAAAAAAAATGTTTTAATTTATTCTTTTTTGTCACTGGGTGCACGTCCCATTTCTGTGAATTCTTCTTAATAGTTCTTACTAATATTTACAGAGCAAAAATGGTCAGCTGCTGTTTCTTGATTAATCAGTAAAAAAAAAATCTAAATGACCACTAAGGCATGGTCTACACTGGACATACATAGGTCAAAAGAACAAAAGTATTTGTGTAATATGTATTAATACTAAATGCATTCTTTTTTCAGTGTTCCACTAAATTAGCACATCTAGTTCACAAGTGGTAGTCATTTTAAAGCGTATCTAACTTTTCAGGTGACTTTTCAGAATAAGCTGTCATATGTGTGTACATGAGGAATAACACTATTTATGGCCATTATATGAATTGTATTATACATTATATAGCAGCTTTCCCCTCTGCAGGCTCTATCTCTAATTCTCAGTTGTCTCTGAGCTAGTGGGAGGAGCCTAACTGCTATCATGTCTTCTATACACTGCACACAGAGAAGAGGAGAATACTGCTCTCCTATCTCTATCCCAGAAATATAGAATCTGCAGCAGCATAGAGGATATTATACAGCAGCACTGAGCAGTGCAGCTGAGAATCCAACACTGAGGAGACATAAAAATCTTACCAGCACCTCTGTGTTTTTTACTCTGCTCCTGCTTCCTCCGCCTGCATCCATCCACCCTCCATAGACTTCTGTGGGCAGCATGTATGTCTCTTTCTTTGCTCCCTCCTCCTGCCCCCTCCTTTCTATCCATAGACTTCTGTTGGTAAGCAGTGAAGTGATACACCCCGTGTTTCTGCAGTCCGTCAAATCTGCTCTGTAACTAGTGGCAGATTTTGCTTGACAACAGGGGGTGGACAGCATATAACAGGAAGGGAGACACCTAGTTTCAGTAACTTTACACAGAAATTACATGGAAGTTGATCTATATCAGGTATACTATTAGATTAGCATAAATTGTTTGAAAAGTTAGTGTCCATTTAAATACAGTAAAGAAGCACTCCAGTGAAAATTTTTTTGCCCATATATACCAAAAACCAGTAGTTAAATAAAGCGATTGCATTGATGTAATAATTAGCTCCCCCTGTGATCAGCCCAGCTGGCTAGGTGTGTCTTTAGCGGGATTGTTGCTGCTCTCAGGGTTCTGTGGCAGCGGTTCAGATCTGGGGGCTAGGATCAGTGATAGCCCTGGAATTGGAGCTGCAGAAAATTGGCGCCAGCTGCCTAAAAGTGGTTCCTCCGCGTCGACGTAAGAAACGTCAGTGATGGGGTGTGTCAGCAGCAGCCATCAAGAAGGGGTTAGTGGCCTGGGAAGGTGGCGCTCAGGCAGCGTCACATGGAGGACGCAAGCTTGTAGGCAACAGGAATTGGGTCACGCAAGCTGATGGTGACCCCCAGCTCATACAGAGACTGATGTAAAATTCAGGGGGGCACCTTAGAGTCACATGCCAACAGAATTGGAAAAAGGCACCAATGTTTGTGTTGAAAATAGTGTTGGAAACCGACAATAATTACGTATTTATATTATTTGGCATTAGACCGTTATAGGCATATAAAATAAATTTTTGCCGGAGTGCTCTTCAAGCATACAGTGCTGAAGATGATATTTTAGGTAAAAGTATGAAATGTTGCACTCAGATATATCTATTTATATATCCTGACCACACTCAGTACAGAATATTTGGCTATGCTGTGAGAGGAATTTTTGACCAACAAGGGAAGTTGTGCATTTTGAACAGACGAAGCAGTCACTGTGCCACTGACAATCCTCAAATGAGATGTACTGGCCGCCTCCTTGACCTGTGCAGACAGGAAACGGATGAAAAATGTGAGAAATAACACATTAATGCAAACAAAGTACCTCCTGACATTACAATAGCTTCTTATCCACAGAATGGTATGAAGCAGTCTCTATCTAAATTTGTGTGCAAAATAAATAGCTGTTACATAGCAACAAACAAAATATTTGTCTCCATGCTTGTTTTAGCATCAGCAATGAGTCACAAAGAAACGTGACCCCCAGTCGAGATAAGAACCTAAATTCAAGACTCCGTGGGCTGCTCATATTATAGTGGTGAGAACACAGGTGCCTGGTAAAGCAAAGGCAATGTTCTTCTCACATGAGTGTTACAGCAGATGGCAGATATTAGAGAACATTTGATAAAGTTGCCACATGCAAATTCAATTTGTATAAGGTTGTACATTAAATGTGAAATTGATATTATGCCAAATGTCAAACTCAGCTCTGCTATATCTAGACTGGTTCACCTACATCAATGTGATTGCTTTTTTCTGCTATAATATCCTACTACAATAAGTATAATTATTTATGCATGTATTATTGTTTACGATCTTTGCTAGGCCAGCAAACATGATAAAATGACGTGAGCGCTCAGCTTGGGAGACACCCCCAACCTGATACTACTATATAAAGTCTCAATGTAGCCCTGGCTATATCATTATTGAAATAGCCTTTGGCCAGGGCTCTAACTAGACTTTTTGTAGCGCTACTGATTGATGTTAACTATTGAGCTACAGCTGCAGTCCAAATGAATACATTGAGTAGAATGCAATCTTGTGGACTGCAGCTGTGACTCAAGAGTTAGGATCAATCAGTAGCGCTGCAAAAAGTCTCAGTGTAGCCCTGGCCCTAAAAGGGTTGTCCACTACCGGACAACTGATGACCAATCCACCAGATAGGTCATCAGTATATGATCGGTGAGGGTCCAACACCAGGACCCCGCACTGATCAGCTTCTCTGGCTGCCTCCGGGCACGGGCGTCCATGCCGGAAGCAGATGGCTCCGGGCACGGAATAGCGGCCGAGCTGCAGTACTGCAGCTCGGCCCCTATTCAAGTGAATAGGAGCAGAGCTGCACTTTGGCAGTACGGCCGCTATGCAATGTACGGAGCCAACTGCTTCCGGCTCCGTACACTGCATAATGTGCAATGACATCCGGTGGATAGATCATAAGTTGTCCAGTAGTGTACAACCCCTTTAATTCTCAAACTTGTGGACAACAGGGGTCTAAATCCCCAACAGGTGCAGGTAATTGTGTCTTTTAGTTTTATCAGCTAGTGGTATCGCTCATTTGTTCTTTTCCTTCCTTTTGTGCTACTTTGCATTAAGCGTCACATAATTCTATAGGTGAAAGAACACATGGAGAAAGAAAGAAAATTTGATCCATCTCTGATAAATCGTTAAAAGAAAACAATGTTCCTAGTTTTATTCGTAAACAAAGTTTAAAATATCGGGATGCAATGAGAGGCAGTTTGTAGTAATAATTCGCTTACGCATTTCAGACACAGCTCGTGTCCTTAGTCATGGTATGTAGTAGTGAAAGATCACAGTATGACACTTACCAGCGATCGGTTTTGCACAAGTGGTGCATTTTTGCGCAAAAAGATTACTGAAGCAATCCATACAGTATGGACTATCATCCTTCGATGTAAACTTGTCTCCAGACAGTTTCTTCTTACATCCGGTACATAAAAAGCACCCACTGTGAAAAGTCTGTTCTTGGTAAGATATTCCATCCCTGGTGATCGCCTGTTCAAGCACGACAGTGTGAATGTGTGATTTACACTACACGTGGTTGTATCTCAAATAAAGCCTGATATTATTAATGTATTCAATACCTAATGGCATAAAGGAAAACAAATTGCATGCAAAAAAACAAAACTGTTCATATAAAAAGTGCCCATTCCAATCAGTCCACTAGATCAATGGCACTGAAAAAAACAAAACAATGGCATATTTTAGGTTGCTATGGGCATCTGTAAACTTTTTCATTTATGAAGCTCATTGTTATTATTTTTTTTTATCATAATGGACAGCAGAGCGGATGTCAATGTAGCAGTACGTTGTAAGACTACACTTTGTTACTTGCGGTTTTCCACCACAGGATTGCGGGTAATAAGAGATTTCACAGTGCACTCTGTTTAGAGTATAATGACAATTAGGCCTCATTTACACGAGCGTGTGCGTTTTGCGCACGCAAAAAAACGCAGCGTTTTGCGTGCGCAAAAGGCACTTGACAGCTCCATGTGTCATCAGTGTATGATGCGCGGCTGCGTGATTTTCGCGCAGCCGCCATCATAGAGATGAGGCTAGTCGACGTCAGTCACTGTCCAGGGTGCTGAAAGAGTTAACTGATCGGCAGGAACTCTTTCAGCACCCTCGACAGTGAATTCCGATCACAATATACAGCAACCTGTGAATAAAAAAAAGACGTTCATACTTACCAAGAACTTCCTGCTTCCTCCAGTCCGGTCTCCCGGCCATTGCCTTGGTGACGCGTCCCTCTCTTGACATCCGGCCCCACCTCCCTGGATGACGCGGCAGTCCATGTGACCGCTGCAGCCTGTGCTTGGCTGCAGCTGTCACTTGGACTGAATTGTCATCCCGGGAGGTCAGACTGGAGGAAGAAGCCGGGAGTTATCGGTAAGTAAGAACTTCTTTTTTTTTTTACACGTTCATGTATATTGTGATCAGAAGTCACTGTCCAGGGTGCTGAACCAGTATAACTCTTTCAGCACCCTGGACAGTGACTGTCTCCTGACGTCGCGTACCGCAAAATTTTTTGCCGGGTTCGGTCAATACGAGTTCGGCCGAACCCGGTGAAGTTCGGTTCGGTTCGCTCATCTCTAAGACACTCCGTTTGGATGTTTGTAAACAGAAAAGCACGTTGTGCTTTTCTGTTTACATTCATTGTTTGACAGCTCTTGCGCGAATCACGCAGTTCGCACGGAAGTGCTTCCGTGCGACCTTCGTGGTTTTCACGCACCCATTGACTTCAATGGGTGCGTGATGCGCGAAAAACGCAGAAATTAAGAACATGTCGTGAGTTTTTTTCAGCGCACTCACGCTGAGCAAAACTCACGGACTGTCTGCATGCCCCCATAGACTTGTATAGGTCCGTGCGACCCGCGTGAAAAGCACGCGAGTCGCACGGACGTATATCACGTTCGTGTAAATGAGGCCTTATATTTATAGATTTAATTTAATTAATCCAAACTCATAGAAAACAGAGTCAATTACATTATATTGAATGAGAACTCCAGCATCCCCTCCCCCCTCTAATTCTACAAGTTAAAGGGGTTTTCCAGGAACACAAAAATTTTTGGCCTAATATTTTATGTAACTATTTAATAAAGTTGCTAATATATAGTCTGTATTAAATCTGAAGACTTTCCTTCCTATTCTCCCTACCCCAGCCATGCCGGAAGTTCTGATTTTCGTCAGTCTCTTTTTTTTTCCGACACAGCCCTGTGACGATACCTCACTGACCTATGTAACGACACAGGGCTGTTCTTTACTAATTATTCCGCCCCCTCTGTGTCTATTGGCCCTCCCCACTAGTTCTCCCTTTCCCTTTAGTTTATCCCACCCACCTGCTTTATCTGAGGTATACGTCTATGGTTAAATTGACGATTACAGTGGCAGATTTTTCTGTAAACAGTAATTTTGACTACTGTAGTGTAGTAACATACGTAGTATGGTTAAAAAAAGACAGGAGTTCATTAAAGAGGCTCTGTCACCAGATTTTGCAACCCCTATCTCCTATTGCAGCAGATCGGTGCTGCAATGGAGATAAGAGTAACGTTTTTGTTTTTTTTTTAAAACGAGCATTTTTGGCCAAGTTATGACCATTTTTATATTTATGTAAATGAGACTTTCTAAAGTACAACTGGGCGTGTTTAAAGTAAAAGTACAACTGGGCGTGTATTGTGTTCGTTACATCGGGGCATTTTTACTTCTTTTACTAGCTGGGCGTTGTGTATAGAAGTATCAGCCACTTCTCTTCACAACGCCCAGCTTCTGGCAGTGCAGACACACAGCGTGTTCTCGAGAGATCACGCTGTGACGTCACTCACTTCCTGCCCCAGGTCCTGCATCGTGTCGGACGAGCGAGGACACATCGGCACCAGAGGCTACAGTTGATTCTGCAGCAGCATCAGCGTTTGCAGGTAAGTAGCTACATGGATTTACCTGCAAACGCTGATGCTGCTGCAGAATCAACTGTAGCCTCTGGTGCCGATGTGTCCTCGCTCGTCCGACACGATGCAGGACCTGGGGAAGTGACGTCACAGCGTGATCTCTTGAGAACACGCTGTGTCTGCACTGCCAGAAGCTGGGCGTTGTGAAGAGAAGTGGCTGATACTTCTATACACAACGCCCAGCTAGTAAAAGAAGTAAAAACGCCCCGATGTAACGAACACAATACACGCCCAGTTGTACTTTTACTGTAAACACGCCCAGTTGTACTTTAGAAAGCCTCATTTACATAAATATAAAAATGGTCATAACTTGGCCAAAAATGCTCGTTTAAAAAAAAAAAAAAAACGTTACTCTTATCTCCATTGCAGCGCCGATCTGCTGCAATAGGAGATAGGGGTTGCAAAATCTGGTGACAGAGCCTCTTTAAGTTCACCTATTGTTCTACAGTGTTGATCCAGCAAAAAGGCAAAATAACCCCTATTAAAATGGAACATTGATACTGAGTACTGAGCATACATTCTTCTATTTATTTATTGATAAAATGTTACTGGAATATTACTCAAAATTGTACATAAAATGTATTTGAAATATTTACCTTTTTGCAAGCAGCACACTGCTGTGCAAATTCTTTCTCATAGCAAGAGATGCAATATAGGCTAGAGTGCTTAGGTACAAAGGATTTGGCTCCTAAAGGATGCTGGCAACCTTGGCATACAAAGCATGTCTCATGCCAGTTACAGCCTTTGTATTCAATTTTACGAGAACCTGTAATATAAAGGAAACAAGTTATAGAGTTAAAGGGAATGTGTCGCTAGAATTTTTTAATTTTTTTTTGTTAAACAGTTAGTGTATACGTGATTGCACATTGTTTTAATTTTTTCTGAAGTCAGGAAATATTATAAATTAGATTATAATTTATAACATTTCCATGTGCTGGTCACTAGATGGAGCAATTCCTAAAATTGCAGCATTAGCATGTGGTAAAGCAACCACATTGCTTTATGCTGCAAAATTTGAGAAAACACACTCGCTCTAGAGAGCTCACAGAATCCCCCCTCCCTTATCCTGGCTAGTGCCAGGAGAAAGGAGGGGATTGAACGGTCAAACCTCCTACACTGTGTGTCGCCATTTTTTGAGCTAACACACAGTGTAGTAGGTTTACATACAGTAGTAATCACACAGTAAAACACGAACAAACACAGACATAACTTCCCTGCTCCTGCCGCCGCCGCTCCCTCCGGTCCGTCCGCTCCGTCTGCTCCCTCCGCTCCAAGTGCTTGCATTAGAACACAAGTCCGGAAGCCGCGACCGGAAGTAGTAATCTTACTGTCCGGCCGCGGTTTCCCGTCCACAAGAAAATGGCGCCGGACGTCGCTCGGCCGAAGACCTTCCATTTGGACTGTGTGGGAGCGGCGCATGCGCCGTTCCCGCACAGACCGCGTACGCTATAGTGGATGGAACGGCTCCCGTTCGCATTCTCTATGGGGATGTCTGTGCCGTATTCCATCACAGTATGTGTCGTTAATCGACACACACAGAGATGGAAAAAAAAATGGCAGCCCCATAGAGAAGTAAAAGAAATAAAAACGTAAAAAGTACAACACAACAACAGAAATAAATAAAATGTATTTAAATATCAAACTAAAACCAATAACATCTAAAAAAAAAAAAATTCTGCGACACTCGTCCTTTAAGAGCGATATCTGTGTATACATAGTCGGGGATGAGAGATTCTTAAATATGATGTTTATGATATTACCCAAAACAAAGAGATTTATACAATTGACTCACCAAATGTCCCATCTCCAAACATGAGAGACACCCATGTAAGCACAAAATAACAAGAATTATATGCAGCACTCAGAGGCTATGTAAAACCCAATCTTCAATAGTAGACACCATCAGTAAAGACATCCACCACAGAACAGATAGAAGAATATTTTTATATGGACCCAGTTAGTTCTGATAATTTTTTTGTATATTCCTCAAAATATAAAAAATTCACAGAATAAAACACACTATGAGTAGGAATGTAGAGGTAGCAGTAGCATCAGGGCCCTGGAGCCTAAGGAGCCCAAAGAAAACATCAGTATTATGAATGGCACATAGTAGGTTGGGGCCCTGTTCCAGATTGTGCATCAGGGCCCAAGAGCTTCAAGTTTCACTTCTGACTATAAGACTCCCCCTCATGTGTAAAGTGACTATGGATGGTCTAGCTCAGGGGTCTTCGACTGGCGGACCGCCAGTTGTCCGGACCATTGGCGTTGCCGGGCTGATCTCCGGGTGACTGCCACATTTAATTGTATCTGCGTCCTCAGCATGCAGATACAATTGAATACTATAGCGGAGCAGAGAGTTAGCAGTTCTCTGCTCCACCATTCACTAGCCTACACACCACATTATGCCTGCAGCCTATAAGACGCTCGGACAGGATCCCTGTGCAGGCCGGCGCGATGACATCACTGCATCGCGCCGGCCTACGCAAGGGTCCCGTCTTGGCGTCTTATGGACTGCAGGCTGATTTTTTATTTGTTTGGGGGGGCACTTTCTACAGGGGGTAGAGTGGCACTATCTACAAAGGGGATGGCACTATCTACAGGGGTCATTGTGGCATTATCTACAAAGGGGCTGCGTGGCACTATTAACAGGGGTGTGGCACTATCTACAGTCCACCCAGTGAAGAGATATGTATCATAAAGGCAGCAAATACAGGTGCTATAGGACCCATGATAAGGGACAGCACAGCTTCGGCTTGCACTACCCTATTTCTTTGGGGGGCATGGGACTGCAAATAAATTCCCTTCTCCACAATCAGAGCAATGTTAGCAAATAAGTGAGGGGTAAATGGGCAGGGGTTCTTCTACAAAGTATGGGGAGGGCATCGGAGAGCGCAACAACTGTTGGGCCAAAGATGGTGTAGTGTGCCGGTATGAACTAGAGCCAACACCAGCAGGGGTCCGATTGGGAGTTTTGCAATTGGATCCTGTCTGCTCTGTATACGCTACTGCACCAGGTCAGGATATGTTTCTGTTAATTTCAGTTTGAGGAGTTGCATTAAAGTCCCAAATATAAAAGCATTTCAAGTGATTTTTTACCATTATGAGTACTAGTTACTTGATGGAGAAAACACAACATCACTTACCAGTTACCACCGTTATTTTTTATAATGTTAATGTCAACAAGTAAAATGTTTGATTAAAATGTATATATGGCCCTGATTTACTGAGTTGCAGACATATGAGTCTTACCAGGCATTATCGTGGACTTGCAGTTAAAACACTTTGCGGAATACTCATTCGAGTAGCAGTCAATACACAGCAGGAGCTCATCCTTGGCAGCAAAGGGCTTCTCTACCAAAGAGCAAGTGCACTTGACACATTTAAAGCAAGCTTCATGCCAGTGACTGTCTTTATAGGAAAGGTCCTTGAAGAAAAATAAACCTTCATTTATGTATATATACAAATATAAATATTCCTTTATAAAACCTAATTGTTACGGCTACATACTTATGTTAATGAAATTTAGTCAGAACGAACTTACATAACAAGTGAAGTGTGCCTAGGTTGCATTCATTTGTCTTACACTGAAGTAACACAAAATCTAACCCCTTCAGGATGCAGCTAAATGTATTTTGCCCTTGAGGACGCAGAAACTTCTTGAATTTTTTTTCATCACTGTGTTCTGAGGGCCCTAACTTTTTAATTTTTCCATCGACGGAGCCATATGAGGGTTTGTTTTTCGCAGGAGTTCTATTTTTTAATGGCACCATTGTGTGGTACATATAATGTACTATATTAAAAAACTTTCATACATTTTTTTTGGGGGGGGTTAAAAAAAATCACCAGTTCCACCATTGTTTTTTTATTTCGTTTTCGAGCAGTAAAAATGTAACTCTATTCTGCGAGTAGTTACGATTACAGCAATTTTTCGCTTTTATGTCCACCGGATAAGTCATCAGTATATCATTGACTCCCGGACCCCGCACCGATCAGCTGCTCCGGTGGCCTGCGGGCACTGGATGTTATGGCACAGTATGCAATGTACGGAGCCGGAAACAGTTGGCTCTGTACATTGTATAACGGCTGTGCTGCAGAACTGTTGCTATTCACTTGAATAGGAGCAGAGCTGCAGCTCGGCCACTATTCCATGACCAGAGCCAACTGCTTCCGGCATGAACGTCCGTGCCCGGAGGCAGCCGGAGAAGCTGATCGGTGCGGGGTCCGGGTGTCTGACCCCAACTGATCATAAACTGATGACCTAACTGGTGGATAGGTCATCAGTTGTCCAGTAGTCATGTTTTTATCCAGTTTTAACATATTTACCTTTGAATCACATTCAATAGGGTTTTTACATCCTTCACATTTATTTGCAAAAATGTTTTCAAAGCATTTCACACAGTACGGATTGTCTTCTCTCACTGTATATTTTTGACCAAAAAGGGATTCCTTACAGCAGTGGCAGTCAAAGGCTTTTCTATCCATGACAACAGTGCTGCTGAAAGAACAACATAATTAAATATAAGATAAAAAGGTCAATGTTTAGTGAAGAAATTTTACTTTTATCAGAATATTATAATCTGATACAATAAAGCATTGAAATGTAAACACATAGGGAACAAATCATTTTACTCTCGCATTATTACATTTTGGAAGAATCTTGTGCAGAGAACTCTACGAATTAAAGAATGTCACCAAGACATGCAGTACTGTGAAAATGTATAGTAGATAAATAATTCTTATTAACATGATGTATTCTGCAGGATATGTGCAAGTGAAATAAATGACACCATTATTAGCTGATCTACATATTAAACACCGGTATAGAAAAACATGTAGCAGAAACTGTACAATCAACATATCCTGTGTAAACCCAACTTACAATACTTTACTGTATACTCTCTTGAGAGAAGCGTTGCTCAATACTCTGAAACCCACACTGTGACGGGAGCAAGTGGATTACTCACAGAAAACTAGGAACAGAAGATCAAATTCTGTCTTTTAGGCCCCATGCACACGACCGTAAAAACGCCCGTAATTACGGGCCCATAGACATCTATTGGCCACGGGTACCTCCCCGTTTGCTTACGGGAAGGTGTCCGTGCCGTTAAAAAACATAGAAATATGTCCTATTTTTTTATTTTACGGGCCGTGCTACTATACTTTATAATGGGAGCACGGCCCGTAAAAACGTCCGGCTGCCCGCGGCCAGCCGTGCCCGTAAGTACGGGTCGTAATTACGGGCACAGTCGTGTGCATGAGGCCTAGGTCTGAGGATCTATTAGGAGAAAGTTAGGAGAAAAACCAGCAGCCCTAGTTGTGGAGGTGGGTTCTGTACTGACAAACAGAAAGTCAACTGCCAGTGACCAACTATCATACTGAGGACACTGAATACACTGTGGCCCCTTATTATCCATCTCTAAGGAGAAGTCTAGGTTTATACAGGGGGTGCATAAGTAGGTATACAGGGGAAGATTTTTCAAACAGTCTAATTACAATTTTGCGAGGCAATTTTGAATGAAGAAGCACAAGGAGATGGCATTATTAAAAAAATAACTTAGTCGGATGAAGCCAACTTGAAACATTCAGGTGCTGTTAATAGGCACAACTGCATTTATTATTCAACAGAAAACCCCCTTGCAACAATTGAAGAACAGTTGAATCAACCTGGGGTTACAGTTCGGGCGGTCCTTTCATGTAAAAGGGTAAATGGACATATCTTAAACTATACAACGGTTACCTCAGACCTGTACCTTAACATGCTCCCAATGTAATACCACAATTGCAGCTGGAGCATGAAAATGAGACTTCTATTTTCAGCAAAATGGAGCCCTCCTCACTGTGCTTTACCGGTGCGTAATTTTCTTGATAAAAATGTACTCAATAGGTGGATAGATAGACAAGGCCCGGCTTGAATGACCACCATGATCACCAGACTTTACCCCGATGGACTTTTTCTTTTGGGGAGTTATCAAAGATAAGGTATATTCAAGAAAACCACGCACGGTTGATAACATGATTCAGTTCATAAAAGAAGCATGCCAAGAAATCAATGCCAATAAAGAACATTGTGCCAAAGCGTGAGTGTAAAAACCAGATTACAGCAATGTGTAAATAGTGAGGGCCGCCAATTTGATCATATAAGAGATTGTATTTGTTAGTCTATAAAATGCTATTTAACCCCTAGGCGCACCAGGATGCAACTGTACGTCGTGGCAGGAGGTAACTTTGCGGACCACCACTTGCAGTTACTGCGCGTTCCCAGTGCACACTGTCGGTGACTGTCTCCGACAGCTGGCACTCCACTCTTGCCGGCCAGCGGTCCTTTGCCGCTGAAATCGTGGAGTTTGCTGATGGCTGGCATGGCCACCGGAGGCCAAACAATGGCCCCTGTGTCTGCCATGGACGGAAGCCTATCAGGACCAGCCTCAGGCTGGTCCTGATAGGCTTCCTGTCATAGTGACAGGAAGTCAGAGTTGTTCCCGATGCACACGGTCGGTGACAGTGTGCATCGGGAACTGGGAGGTCAGCTGTCCCCGACAGTTGACACTCCACTGTTGCCGATCAGCTGTTCATTGCCGCTGATTTTGGCAATTAACCCCTTAGATGCGGTGATTGATTGCGATCGCCGCATTTAGGGGGTTTGTAGCACCGGCAGCCCCCATGCAGCCGTGGAGGTTGCCGATGGTTGTCCTGGCAACCGGAGGCTAGACAACGCCCTCCGTATCTGCCATGTACAAAAGCCTATGAGGACCAGAGGCTGGTCCTCATAGGCTTACTGTCAGAGTGACCGTGTTGTCACACTGACAGTTGGAATACATTACAATACTAGGTAGTGTAATATATTCCAGCAGCGATTAGTGCTGCAGGTCAAAGAAAAAAAGTGTGACAAGTAAAAAAAAGTTAATAAAAATGTTTTATAAAAGTGTAAAAATAAAAGTTATAAGTTAAAAAACAAACTGCTTTTTTTTCCTAATGTCTTTTATTATAGGAAAAAAAACACTGTGCACAAGAGAACTAAGGTTGGCATCACAAGACCGCTTCAAACCTGATATGATGCCTAAAATATAATCTAATAAAAAGAAGGCCCAAAATCTTCTAGGTGCTCCTTTACTTCTGAGGCCGGTGTTCCAGTCCATTAGTCCATTAGCACGCTACGGCCACACGTGTGATATTTCTAAAGACTGCAGAATCTGGGCAATAAATATTCAGTTGTGCTTCTCTGGTAAAACTTTCTGTGTTACAGAATTTTTTTATTACAAATTACTTTACGCAAAAATTAAACTCTAAAATGTCACCTCTACTTTGCTTTAATTACTGTGAAACGCCTAAAGGGTTGAGACTTTGAGAATGCTGTTTTGAATACTGTGAGGGGTGCAGTTTTTAAAATGGGGTGATTTATGGGGACTTTCTAATATACAAGTCAAAGTCACTTCAGAACTGAACTGGTCCCTGAAAAATTAGCCTTTTCCATTTTTCTTGAAAATGTGAGAAATTGGCGCTAAAGTTCTAAATGTTGCAACGTCCTAGAAAAATAAACGGATGTTCAAAAAATGATGCAAACAAAGAAAACATATGGGAAATGTTAATTAGTAACTATTTTGTGTGGTATGACTATCTGTTTTACAAGCAGATACACTTAAATTTAGAAAAATTCTATTTTTTGCACATTTTCTCCAAATTTTGGTGTTTTTCACAAATAAATATTAAATTCGTCGACCAAATTTTTCACTAACAATGTGTCACAATGTGTTCACAATGTGTCACAAGAAAACAACTCTGGAATGCTTATACTTATCCAAGTGATTCTGAGATTATTACCACATAAATATTTGAAAAAAATCGGCTGTGCCACAAGGCCAAAACAAGCTGCGTCCTGAAGGGGTTAAACGGTATAACTATTATTATTATTATTATTATTATTATTATATTTACCCATTATTTAAACTATACCTACTGTATGTTTAATTGCAATTTTGTCAGGTCTGGCCATTAACTATTAATGGTAGTTGTTGTATACACTAAATAACCATTCCCTTTCTCCTTCCCTTGACCTATTGAGTAAATTATCACATGCACTGAGCTGGGGCGAGGTTTCCCGAGTCAACTCCAGGTAGAAGTAACCAATCTTCTACATACCTAACTAAGAGGTTCTGAATTAGACCCATGTGAAAACACTGTGCACAAGAGAACTAAGGTAGGTAAGAACACACTAAGATACTAGTGTATAGAGATAACCAGGTGTTACATTGGAGGCACTGCTGAGATCGAAGAAATGACAGGGCAGTACAGCGACAATTATGGCCAATTTGACTCAGGAAGAGGTATTCACTTGGCGTGAAGAAAGGTTAATTTTGGCTGAACACATCTTAGCAGTGGTTGGTGAACTTGCTTATGTGTCCGACAATGCAATACTAAAAATAATACAAGAGCTTCATGATTTCCATGGTCCTAGGTTAGTCCTGCAAATTATCATATGCAGCATTAATAGAGACTAGTAAATACATAGATAGAGAATGCATATCTCTTGCTATACCGGTTAACCCCTTAACGACCGCCCACCGTCTTTTGACGGCAAGCGGTGCATGTCCTTACTCTACAGCGACGTCTTTTGGTGTCGCTGTAGAAGAGGCTGATGAGCGCTCCAGTGAGTGATCATGCTCTAAGCAGGAGCTGTAACTTACAGCTCCTCATCTTAGAGCAGCCTGCTGAATACAGTTGGGGTCGGAAAACATTCGGACACCAGCTGTTTAACACTTTGATTGAATCAAAGGGAACTCTCCGCTTTGATCTAGTCATCGGAAAACCGGCGACGTGATCAAACACCGGGGAATCCCTCTGCAGTCAGCCCTGGGGATCTACAAAGGACCTCAGGGCTGTCTGTTTAGTTTGCCTGCTGTTCGGGCACACTATGTGCTGCCCTATCAGCAGCCTGTGTCATAGTGACACAGTATGATGTATTAGCATACAAGAGTATGCTAATACATTACAAGTAAATAAAGTTATAAATAAGGTTATCCCTTAAAAAAGAGTTGGGACACAGATGGAAAATAACTTGGGCAAGGCAGTCCTCAACAGATTCTTCTAAAGATTATTGAGTCCCACACTAAGACACAATGGTCAATTCCTACCCCAAATAATGGAGGTGATGCTCAATCGTGTCATAAAAGAAGAGACCACTCCTGTGACAATTTTTTTTCCCCACAATTAACAAGTTGATTAACCAATTTGCCAAAAGCATCCTGAAGGAATGGCAATGTTTTTATTCTGTTAAAAGGCAAACTAATTGTTGTGAGTTTGAGATGTTCAGCCATAGACATTATTCAAGCTACATGGCGTAGCAACTCTCAAACAGCAGCTCAGGATTACATGGTTGCTTTGGAAAATGTATTTGGATCTCCTGAAGATGCCACTGAACAAATTGAGAACTACATACCAAGAAGTGGGGGGAAAGCTTTCTGACTATCTTTATCACAAAGACAAAGCAGTGCATAAAATTGTATGAAAAGAAGAATTTATCAAGTGCACAAAGCTGGGACAGGGGCTTTTCGAGTCGACACATGAAAGAAGTTACCAATCTTCTACATACCTAAAAGACTCCTATTTGGACCCGGGTGGAGGCACTGCGTATTAGAGAATGAAGATTGATAAGAAAACAATTAGGCTGGGATCTCACACCGCAATTTAAATGCGTTTTTTTTGCCACAATGTTCTGAAAATCACAGCAAATTGGCGAGATCCCAGCCTAAGGCACCCGTGTATAGAGATAACCAGATATTTCACCTGTGTAATTAGATAATTCTTTAATGCTGGGGCAAGAATATAATTAAACTAACAAGAATCAAAGACTCCAAAATTATTTGCCCCATATAACCAATGACTGTTTTTTCCTAGCAATAGTCAGGGTGCACAAAAACACTGTTGCATTAGTTAAAACAGTTACCAGACAATATTGTTGTAGATGATTCAAATCATATCTGCAAAACTGATCTTTTTTTTACAATTTGTTTCGGTTTCTTTCCATATTGTATCCATTTTTGTCCCATATTTTGTTATGAGCTCTCCATTTTTAATCTGTATTAGTTCCGTTTTTTGTTAAAGGAGGAACACATTTTTTTGCTGTTTATGTAAGGTTGCTAAAATACAGATAAAAAAAAGGAACACACATGGACATGTGAACTACGCAAAAACAAACTCCAGTCTTAAAATCAACCCATTGTATTCCATGGGCTAAAAATGGTACCAGTACGGATCCATTGGAAAATGCTGCATATTGAAAAGAACCCTGCATATAACGACATAAAGAAAGTGAACGGAAATGTAAATAAAACCATTTAAAAGAACGGAAATGTAAATAAAACCATTTAAATGTATTGTCACCGTTTTTTCAATGAAAAAAAAGGGAATATGAATTCGATATACAGAAGTGTGAATTAGCCCTTAAACTGCAATAGAAGTGTTAAGGATCTGCCAGGCACAGCTTCTGTATCTACGCCCATAGGTAATCAGTCTGCACCTGCTTCTATGTCTGTGAGACTGACTCCATCTTCCACCACTCAGGATGGCAGGCTTAGGAGTGGGAGAGCCTATCACAGCCTGGCCAGACGGAGCTAGCTCCCGCCCTCTGTCTATTTATACCTGCCTTTCCTGTTCCTCCTTGCTTGTGATTCTTCTCGTTTGGTTTCCTGGCCCTGCTGCAGCTTCTTGAACTATTTGACCCTGCTTCATATTGACCCTGGCTTACTGACTACTCTCCTGCTCTGCGTTTGGTACCTCGTACACTCCTGGTTTGACTCTGCTTGTTCACTACACTCCTGCTCTGCGTTTGGTACCTCGTACACTCCTGGTTGGACTCGGCTCGTTCACCACTCTTGTTGCTCACGGTGTTGCCGTGGGCAACTGCCCCTTTTCCCTTGCTTCTGTGTACCCTTGTCTGTTTGTCTGTCGTGCAGTTATTGAGTGTAGGGACCGTCGCCCAGTTGTACCCCGTCGCCTAGGGCGGGTCGTTGCAAGTAGGCAGGGACTGAGTGGCGGGTAGATTAGGGCTCACTTGTCTGTTTCCTTACCCCCCATTATTACAAGAAGTAAATTAGTACAACAGCATTTGTGCAGCTGTAACACGATTTTTTTTTCCAAACATTTTATTGGGTTTGTCTCAGATATCAGAAAACATAAGTATAGATGTCCAAAACCACAAAAGTGCAGAAATCAGCAGTATAACAGTAAAACAACAATATAATGATAGAGAAGTGCACTATAGTACAATAGTCCACAGGTCTATGCATATAGTTTCCAATTCCAATTCACATTTTGTAATTAACGTTCATTCATTTAACATAACGTGACATCTGAGAATTGATGTCTAGTAAGACATCTGATAAATGAGTTTCTATTTAAACAAATATTTAGTGGCACAACATCGCTTTGAAGACTGGGTTGAAGTTTAGATTAAGGACACCCAGAGTTCCCCTGATATTCTCCCTGACAGACTATTGTGTATATTGCTATGTAGTCATCAGCTGAGCTACAGTATTTCTTGACCAATGCTTGATAAAAAAAAAAAGTAATTTCGTTTTTGTGCAATGAGTTCAGGTTGTAGCATGACTTTACCATTTATTTATTTATCGAACGTCGCAACGTATTTCAGGTTATATAAAAAGTTTGTGCCTGAGATTTTATTGCCAATGTCCTAATCTACTGTAGCTCTGGTCTTAAGCTGCCCAAAAACATTAGATTTTGCAATTGTATCTGTATGTGCATCTGGGCCTCGCAACCATCCCCCTAGAGCAGGTGTCGGGGAAATGATGTTGGATTTTATCATGGCCAAACCTTTGTGCTGCTCAGAGATAAGCTGCTGCTAGAGGTGTCTGCCAACGGTTTGTTGCACTTCCCCCATTAATATAAAAGACAAGTCTACCCCCCACACAATTCTGCAGCAGACAGGATTCCCGAGTTGTATGGATTCTTCTAGACTTTCAGAAGAAGCAAGCATGTTTGCAAATTAGCAACCGCAGTGTTAGTGATGTCCTGTCAAATGCAGTGACCACTGTTTTTGAAGATGTTTTTTGCTGGAACGCCCTTTGTTAAGATATGTGTTACTTACTTGGCTCTTCTATGTGAGTCAGCAAGGCCTAGCAGAGGACAGAGGGAAGCAATAGGAGCAGAGGGAGCTTGGATTTTCTTTTCTAGTTTCATCTTCCCCAGCACCAATGCATCCTGATTGAATACAGCGCAGGGGAGCAAGGCACCGCTTATTGGAGAATAGGAGAGAGCCAGTGGAGGAGAGTTGTTAAAAAGAGGCTCTGTCACCAGATTTTGCAACCCCTATCTGCTATTGCAGCAGATAGGCGCTGCAATGTAGATTACAGTAACGTTTTTATTTTAAAAAAAACGAGCATTTTTGGCCAAGTTATGACCATTTTTGTATTTATACAAATGAGGCTTGCAAAAGTACAACTGGGCGTGTTGAAAAGTGAAAGTACAACTGGGCGTGTATTATGTGTGTTACATCGGGGTGTGTTACATCGACTTACCTGCAAACGCCGATGCTGCTGCAGAATCATCTGTAGCCTCTGGTGCCGATGTGTCCTCGCTCGTCTGACACGATGCAGGACCTGGGGAAGTGACGTCACAGCGTGATCTGCCAGAAGCTGGGCGTTCTGAAGAGAAGTGGATGATACTTCTCGTCAGAACGCCCAGCTAGTAAAAGAAGTAAAAACGCCCCGATGTACGCACATAATACACGCCCACTTGGACTTTTACTGTAAACACGCCCAGTTGTACTTTTGCAAGCCTCATTTGCATAAATAAAAAAATGGTCATAACTTGGCCAAAAATGCTCGTTTTTTTAAAATAAAAACGTTACTGTAATCTACATTGCAGCGCCGATCTGCTGCAATAGCAGATAGGGGTTGCAAAATCTGGTAACAGAGCCTGTAGCTGACATTATGTGGCACATGAACAGAGCTCAGCCTGCGTGATAATTTTCTGCACATCCTGCAGGAAGAAGCTATCTTTTGGAGGAAAAAAAAAAAGTTAGCTTTGCTGGGTAGAATGAGTGGGGAGACCATGCAAGGAACTGACAGAAGGGAAGCTATGCTGAAGAAGCAAGTTATCCTAGGCAGCCGAAGGAGAGTGGAGCTATGCTGGGGACTAAGTAGAAGCGAGACTTGCTGGGGATTTATAATGATAGTATTTACTATAATGCACTTCAGTGTTCTTCAATCGGAGTGCCTCAAACTGTTAGGCTGGGTTCACACGACCTATTTTCAGACGTAAACGAGGCGTATTATGCCTCGTTTTACGTCTGAAAATAGGGCTACAATACGTCGGCAAACATCTGCCCATTCATTTGAATGGGTTTGCCGACGTACTGTGCAGATGACCTGTTATTTACGCGTCGTCGTTTGACAGCTGTCAAACGACGACGCGTAAAAATACAGCCTCGTCAAAAGAAGTGCAGGACACTTCTTTGGACGTTTTTGGAGCTGTTTTCTCATAGACTCCAATGAAAACAGCTCCAAAAACGGACGTAAAAAACGCAGCGAAAACGGCGCGAAAAACGCGAGTTGGTCAAAAAACGTCTGAAAAGCAGGGTCTGTTTTCCCTTGAAAACAGCTCTGGATTTTCAGACGTTTTTGGTCACTACGTGTGCACATACCCTTACAGAACTAAGATCTCTTGATGCGCTACATGTCTCTGGAAGGGTAAACTAGACACAGGTAAAAGACTACTGCAGTATGCTGTTTGGACATTGAGTTTACATGTTACGCATAAGTTACATGGCTAGGTACCCAGCAGAACAATACTTCCCAAATGCAGGAAATTAATGGAAAATCTCATAATACAGTAGTATATGCTGTCTGCAAACTGTCACTGATGACATGATTTTGGGTGTTTCATAATTTTGTGTGTTCCTCTTTGTACTTTGCATTGTTGCTAACTACATTAAATACTTTAACCAGCATTCTGTATACTTTTTTCCGCGAGAGGACCACCCCAATAAAATGTTTGTTTAGATGGTCATTTTAAAGAGGTTTCCCTGTACTTCCCCAGCCGAGCCCCCAAAGGTTTTGGAGTATTGTTCTAATATATTTATCAAATACCCCTGATTTTGGAGCAGCTTGCTATTTGATTCTTAAAATAACCTGAAACATGTCAAATGATGAATATTCAATAAAATATTATATTGTTTTATAAATCTTTTTTTTTTTTTTTTACCAAGCGTAGGTTTAGAATACAACAAGAGCATTTGGAAGAAACTAATGTATCAAGTCAATCGTCTAATGACATTTTCCTACTAATGTTACATGTAGCATTGAATAATTACTGCTAAAATATAAAATTAGAGCTGTCAGAGAGCTTGAAGCTGGCCAAAATGTCAACTAATACCTTATGTTTATGATGTTTCGTTTTGCAGGATGTAGCCAGGCCTTGTGATGTTGAAGGGAGAATGGGGTGTTAGTACGGTGTGTGGTACACTTAGGGGTCGGGCAGCCTGACTGATTTAGTATCTGATAGTATTATTTTAACTAATAGGCTGTCAGCCAGCAGGGTTGACTACACATAACCATATGACTGGCACCCTATGGCCCTGTACACACGACTGTAATTACGGCCCCATTCATAATCCCATTCTGTTGTATTGGTTGTGGACACCTTTCCGAAATCGCTACGAATGGGTGTCCGTGCTGTAGAATTGTGGTGGGAATTATGGAGCATGTCCGTTATTTTCGTGTTTTATGGGCCATGCTCCCATAATTTATATGGGAGTACGGCCCCAAAATACAGGCATATGCATGGGGCCTTATAGAAGCCTTATGTGTGTGCAATGATAATACTAAGCAGCCACCCCCATCATCGATGATAGGTGTGAGAGTGACTGTTTATCAGTATTTTACACCTGTGCAATCTCCATGTAGCATGATGGCTTGTCTGTATTCTGCTATGAACTGGTGTTTGAACCTGCCCAGTAAGTATGGTCTTTTTTTAGTGATTTTAAGTAGATTTCACCTTACTAGTCTCAGTTGAGTACTCTGGGTCAACAGAGTTTGTACATACTACACTATATGGGGATGAATAAAAATGTATATACATTGTGGAGTATATTTGATTAGAAATGTTAGGATTTCTGAGCATGAAGAATATTGAATCTATTTGGAGATATTTGTTTCAATAGTGGAGCTTTTTTCAGCTTTATATACTGTAAGGTACACTATGTTGTATTATACGAGACTAAATTCTAACCTTTATGCACCTTTAAGAAAATCTTTACGTAAATACTGTGTATTTATTTTCTTCAGAAATAGTTTTCTTCACAATTAGATTAAAATTCTATCTATTAGTTTACTTTACTCCTATATGGTAAAATTTATTCGTTTTCTTCTTTTCTCTGCTTATTAATCTAAGTGATACTGACATTTAGTGATTAGAAGTCTGGCTGATTAAGTTAAATGATAATTATACTGACGTACTTCATGCAGCATATCTAGGGCACACAGTTCATACTGGCTGACATCTACTGTAGATTGAGTTTTTGTGGGACAACACCTTTAAGTTAATTGACATCAGTGGAAAACAAGAAAGTAAACACAAGTCATGGGCTGAAAATACTCATTTCCTTTCGTTCTCTTTTTTTTTTTTTGCATTAATCTATTAATCTCCAGTTTCTGACTTCTGGAGGAGAAAGAGAGCTGCTGTTAGGCAATAACCATTCTCTGTGACCCAGCAAGAGTAGTCACGCTGAGTGTTCTGTCTGGTCAGATAAAGGTTAAGACAGCTGTAGGATTAAAAACTGTCTACCCTTGATCTTGTATGATCTTTTATGTAATCCTTCATAGGATACTTAAGACATAATTAGTCTCTACATATTATACCTATTGTGCACCTGAGTCCTCAAACCTTTCATTTGGCGGAATAAAAACGTCACTAACCTTAGCCGTGAACTGGTACAGCTGAAACATACGGTTTTACTTAGTCATTCAATTCAGTCCAGTGTCCGTTTGATTTGAAGGTTGGTTGGCAATCTACTAGTTATCTATAAGGGCTCATGCACACGACCGTAGCCATGTGCACGGCCGTGATTTTCGGGTCGGCCGGCTGTGGACTGTCAGCCGCGAGCCGCCCGCAAATCGCGGGACATGCACATGGCCGCGGCCATTATTTTCAATGAGCCCGGACCGCAGAACACGGCCGTAATAAGACAGGTCCGTTCTTTCTGTGGTGCGGGCTCCCGGGCCGTGCACGGACCGTAAAAACTACGGTCTTGTGCATGGCCCCATAGAAATGAATGGGGCCGCAATTCTCCCATGGATTTTCGGGGGAATTGCACCCGTTAAGCACGTTCGTGTGCACGGGGCCTAAGACTTTGTTCACAACTGCACTCATGTCTTCCAGCATTTTTCACCAGATCTACGACAGAGGCCCCTAACGGATTCTCCAACGCAGATGTAAACAGAGATAATGTAGATACATGTAAGTTACACTGTACTGAATGCAGAATTTATTTTACTAGGACAATGCATAGGGTTGTTCTATAATTTGAATCAACAGTAGCATTCGATTTATTTGAGGTGTCTGGCAACAGTGTTTTAAAGAGACAATAACATTTGCATAGGTTTTTTTTTTATGAAGAAGCACATATGTTATAGAATAGATGCTTCGATACGAAGAATAGATGTGTGCTCTTCTGTAGCTCCACCAATGATCAGATTAGTTGTTATGGGCAATGCATCCAGTTCTTGACTGCACTAGTTTTCCTACAAGAGGTTCAAAGAACTGTTCAATGGTTGCTGCAGAGAGTGGATCGTGATAAATTCCCAAACATCTTACAAGCATGGGTATTTATTTTGTTTTAGGCACCAATTTTGTATTTACAACCGCTTTAACCTATTAAGGAATTAATAGAGGGGTGTCCTCTGTTCAGGATCCTCATTTCTAGGCCAAGGTGAAGAATAGTTAGACGTGATAAAGTAAAACATTTTTTTAATAAAAAAAACAATTAAAAAGTTAAAATAAATATCATGATACATTGTTTTATAAAACACTAAAAAAAAGTGTTCAAAGGTTTGCATAGCATTTAAATGTGGCACTGTCACAGGATGCCACCTTTGCCACAAGTCAGTTTGTGACATTTCTGATCTCCTAGATATGCCCTTGTCAACTGTAAGTGCTATTATTGTGAAATGAAAGCATCTAGGAGTAACAACAGACCACCCACAAAGAGGTAGACTATGCACAGAGCCTATCTTATAGTCACAACACTCAGGAGCTTTATGAAATGAGTTTTCATGGCTGAACAGCTGCATGCAAGCCTAAGCTCACCAAGCACAATGCCAAGTGTCTGCTGGAGTGGCGTAAAGCACACCACCACGGGTCTCTGGAGCAGTGGAAACGTGTTCTGTGGTGTGATGAATCATGTTTCACTATCTGGCAGTCTGATGGACTAATCTGAATTTGGTGGATGTCAGGAGAATGCTTCCTACCGGAATGCATATTGACTACTGTAAACTTTGATGGAGAAGAGATAATGGTCTGGGCTTGTTTTAGGGTTTGGGCTAAGCCCCTTATTTCCAGTGAAGGGTAATGTTAAGGATACGACATACAAAGACATTTTAGGCAACTGTATGCTCTCATCTTAGTGGCAATAGTTTTGGGAAGGCCATTTTCTTAACCAGTATGACTGTGCCCCTTTGCACAAAGTGGGGACCATTATGACATGGTTTGACAAGATTGGTGTGGGGGAACTCCAGTGGCCCGCACAGAGCCCCGACGTCAACTCCAATATCTTCAGGATGAATATGAACAGTGAATGTGAGCCAGACCTTCTCATCCAACATCACTGTCTGACCTCACAAATGCTGTTTGGCTAAATGGGCACAAATACACACAGACACACTCCAAAATCTTGTGAAAACCCTTCCCAGTAGAGTGGATGGTATTATAGCCATAAAAAGGGCCCCAACTCCATATTGACACCCATTGTTTAGAATGAGATGTCCAAAAGCTCATAGAGGTGACAACATACTTTTGGCCGGATAGAATACTTTTAATAAAATATTGTGAACTGCATTATCACCAATTCTCTATTATGTTACTGTTAACAGAATTGCTTCCACTTTACGAGAGTGATTCAAAAGTAGAACAGGGCAGCCTGTGATACCATCAGCACGCTACAGGCCACCGTATATGGAAGCTTGTAGTCTGTAAATGGGACACAGTCTAGAGTCTTTGCGCCAGAGACTTTTGTAAAACAGCGAGTAATAGTTTCCCTGTTCTCTAAAGGGAAATTCAGTTTCATGCACAATAGTAATTTTATGGGTTGATCCTCTATTCAAGACCCAGGGCTACATGCACCAAACCAATGGTGTCGCTATTTCAAAGTACCCATGGCCTACCGTGAAAAGTATTTTAAGAAACAGTTCCCAGGTGTTATCAGGTATGCCTAGGTGTAAGTCTAGCAATGCCACAAAATATAAGTTAATGGGGTTGTCTCATGAACACATTAGGGCATATAGCCGTCATAGAGGGGGGTCCTCTGGTTGGAAACCTCCTCTATGAGTCAGAACAGACAGCTGCTCTGGCAGACCCAGCCTGTCCATGCACTACATGCATATAATACTACTGTACACTTCCTGTCTAGTAAGATGCGGCTTTACCCAAGATTGCATCTAAATGCCAGGGTTTAGAGAAGCCGGAGTCTGTAATCAGCTCATCTGGCTTCCATAAAATGAAATAACTCATTGTAGACATTATATGTTGCAATATATTTTATACATGATTGATGCTGATAGTCACCAAGGAGTTCATTAACCAAAGTTGTATTTCTCTTCTGCTAGAAAAGCACATGGATTATTTTGTGTATGTAACTACATGTTTATACTACGAATGGTTTATGTAGATGTAAAAATATTATAGACAGGTTAAACGCTCACTTTATCCTAAGGAAGTATTCATAGATGAAATAATATTGTATGCAAACATTCAGGCTTCTATTTATAAACTACATAAAACATGTTCTATAATATTGATTAGAATTCTAATATACTAAATCTCCCTTTGCCATAATATTTGGACATTCTTATTAGTTGTCTTCTTTGTTAAATATTTCCCTAGTAGAGGTTAAGTTGCAACTTTCTCAAGACACAAAGCCAAGCATGAAGTCTAATAATATAGAGCAGATGCCTACATTATGTTTTCTAGTTATTTAGTAGGTTATGAATAATCTACCTTAACCATAATCTATGTTTACAAGAAAATATATGTAACAAGAATATTTGTATAAAGTCCAATGTAGCCAGTAAATAAAATATGGAAAACTTCAAGGTATTGATATGCACACCAGACTGTAGCACATCAAGCAGACCCTTTTAGGTAGTACTGGTATAGTAGTTGCTTTTTTAGCTACAAATATAGATACATTTGTAGGATTTTAAAACCTGAGTCCGTCCTAAGCCTTTATAAAATCCAAAGATATATATATATATATATAAAGCAGTAAATAGGCAGCACTCACAAAGGCTTATAGTGAAAAAAGAGGGTCCTTTATGGACCCCAAATGTGCGACATTTCGGCTCTCACAACCTGAGCCTTTCTCAAGCTATATATATATATATATATATATATATATACATATATATATACACACACACACACACACACACACACACACACACTACTGCGCAAAAGTTTTAGGCAGATGTCGAAAAATGCTGCAAAGTAAAAATGCTTTAAAAAAATAAGTGTTTTTTTAATCAATTAACAAAATACAAAGTGAATGAAAAGAAGAGAAACCTAAATAAAATCAATATTTGATATGACCACTCTTTGCCTACAAAACAGCATCAATTCTTCTAAATACACTTGCACACAGTATTTGAAGGAACTCGGCAGGGAGGTTGTTCCAATCATCTTGGAAAACTAACCACAAATCTTCTGTGGATATAGGCTTCCTCAAATCCTTCTGTCTCTACGTGTAGTCTCATACAGACTCGATGATGTTGAGATTAGGGCTCTGTGGAGGCCATATAATCACTTCCAGGGCTCCTTGTTCCTATTTATGCTGAAAATAGTTCTTAATGACATTGGCTGTATGTTTGGGGTCGTTGTCCTGCTGCAGAATACATTTTGAGCCAATCAGATGCTTCCCTGATGGTATTGCATGATGGATAAGTGTCTGCCCATATTTCTCACCATTGAGGACACTATTAATCCTGACCAAATTCCCAACTCCATTTGCTAAAATGCAGCCCCAAGCTTGCAAGGAACCTCCACCATGCTTCACTGTTGACTGCAGAGACTCATTATTGTACCGCTCTCCAGCCCTTCGATGAACAAACTACCTTCTGGTACAGCCAGATAGTTCAAAATTTGACTTATCAGCCCAGAGCACCTGCTGCCATTTTTGTGCACCCGGTTCCTATGTTATCGTGCATAGTTGAGACACCTGGCCTTTTTTCCACGTCAAATGTATGGCTTTTTGGCCACAATTCCTACATGAAGACCACTTCTGGGCAGACTTCCCTGAACAATAAATGGGTGTACCTGAGTCCCACTGGTTTCTGCTAATTCTGAGGTGATGGCACTGCTGGACATCTTCCGATTTCAAAGGAAAGTAAGCATGATGTGTCTTTGATCTGCTGCACTAAGTTTCCTTGTGCAACCACTGTGTCTACGGTCCTCAACGTTGCCCATTTCTTTGTTCTTCTTTAAAAGAGCTTGAACAGCTCATATTGAAACCCTGTTCTGCTTTGAAATCTTTGCGTGGGAGAGACCTTGCTGATGAAGTGTAACTACCTTGTGTCTTGTTGCTGTGCTCATTCTTGCAATGGTGGACTTGTAACAAGAAACTGTCTTCCACAACCTCACCTCTGTAACAGAGTTTGGCTGTTCCTCGCCCAGTATTAAGCCTCCTACACAAAAGTTTCTGTTACAGTTAATGACTGTGTTTCAACATACATATGAAAATGATGATCATTATCACCTGTTTGGCATAATTGGTTAATCATACACCTGACTATAATCCTACAAAATCCGTGACTTTGTGCAAGTGCACCTAGAAGAATTTATGCTGTTTTGAAAGCAAAAGGTGGTCACACCAAATATTGATTTCATTAAGATTTCTCTTCTGTTCATTGACTGCATTTTGTTAGTTTATAAAAAAAGATATTAACACTTCAATTTTTTTAAGCATTCTTACAGAATTTTTCCAAAACTGTATAAATCTTTTGCACATAAGTGTAAGTGTAAGTGTAATGTCATGTACCTTGAGTCTGCAACAATAGATGAGCAATCTTGGTCCAAAGAGTAGAAATGAGCTGCAAGCTGAACATAGGAGCAGGCAGAACTAGAGGTCATAGACGGCTTGAGGTGGAAATCAGGAACTTACATGGAAGCTATTGAACCAACACTAACATTTAGGTGATAAGTAAGGGCACAGGGTGGTTTTAAATAGCACATCAGAATGACCACTTGATGGAAGCAGCCAATAGAATGTATGGCTGCAATGTATAGAACAAGTTAATCAACATAAACTCTAGCAGCATGGTGTGGTCACATGCACATGTCCAAGGAAGCCAGAGAAGCATAGGATGTCTACAGGGTTAAATTATGTTCTTCAGTGACACCCCCCAGATAGCTTAACACTACCGCGTGGCTGCCTTGAGTAAGCAAGAGAAGGTTGCTGGAGTGTGGAGAGGTGAGTAACAATGCAATCAGCATGGTTTGTGACAATGTGTTCACAAATGTCTTGAAAAGAAGACCCCCCTTCAAGGCCATGTCCAGGATGGCTCTCTGCTCTGGAGGACTGCAGTGTGAAAGGGATGCCCATGCATTTGAATAGGTGCCCTATAATGTTTTGTTCTCTGTGTAAGTTTTACAGAGAAACATAGTAATAACATAGTGTTTCCCCTATATATAACAGGTCCTAACAGCAAGCCCCTTTTTGTGACAAAGTAAAAACTACTGCGTTGGCATAAGTGTAAACTAAATGGGGCTCGTGCGAAGAAGTATTAACATTTTTAATGTCTGAACAGGAAATCTCTACTCAAGCAGAGCTACTTTTTAAGTTTACTTTGTAATATAAATTTTGCACACTAAGATCTTATGTCTATAGATAAGCCTGAGAATAGTGTTATTGCTTTTTTACATGTATCCCCAAAGATCTGTTACAAGTCTATAGCCTGATTTTTATTTCTTTAGTGCAGTAACCAAACTAATTTGTCCTCTTCAGACAATTCATTGTTTTTGTTTAATTTAGACGAGCCCCCTGACATTAATCTGGGACCCCCAGTGGTCAGGAATAATATTTGTGGGGAAACTTATCTGCAGCACAGCGGAAATTAAGCATAACACCTCTTGCACACGACCAAGAAAAACGGTCCATGTGTCGGACGGATTTCCCAGCCCAACCGCTGTACAGGTGAACAGGATTCCTGCCATCATAGACATTTATGACGCTAGGAGTCTCTGCCTCCTCACGGAACTGCTGTTTCGTACTGAACAGAATTATTCAGTACAGAACAGCAGTTCCGTGGGGAGGCAGGGACGCCTAGAATCATAATATATCTATTATGCCAGGAATCCTGTTCATCTGTACCGTGGTCGGGCTGGGAAATCCAGCCGACACTCTGACCGTTTTTCTCGGTCGTGTGCAACTGCACTTACACAACCAGTTGCCATTAAAACAATGGGCTGTCCGTGTAATGAATATATTTTAAGCATGTTGCCCCTCTTTTCTTTTTCTGATAGATGAGTGTCCTAAACTCAAAGTTCTCTAAAAGTGTATTTGAAAACCAACTTTCTGAAGCAGACAACCCATTTAACAGTATCTCCTTAGTCATGTGAAGGCAATTTAATGATAATGGTCTTGAATAAAAATAATGCAGTAATCTTATCTATTTAGTGTACAAACTTTAGATCTAGAAAACTAAGTGAAATTTAAAAATAAAATGTTTGCCACAATACATTTCATTCTCTTTAAGAAAGAACAACTTGTTGTGCACTGATAACATTTGGCACAGAATAGTAATATGTGAAAGACAGAAGTGTTTCTAAATAAAGACCGTACTGCATTTGGAAAGTTCTTTTTTTGGGAGTGCTTGATGATGAGCGCAAACACATTACTGAGCAACGGTACTTAGGTAATGCCAAAGCTAAAGCAATTTGTGTAAGACTTCCTATTGTGTGTCCTTGTGAATTACAGCAATACCTGCATAGCCCTAATTCTTATCATTATTATGTTGTCAGTTATGAGCTTGGGGATCAGGCATTTCAATTCTTTTTTATCCTCGAATCCAAAAACATATTGGAATATCAAATTATTAGTACTACTGGAAACAAGATTTTGAGCAGTTTTCTGGAGTCATGTGATTGTTACTTTTGTTTATTTACTCACTTCGACTGCCAGAAAAAAATGTTTACTTTTTGAACTGTTTTCTTACATTCTATCATATAATATATTTAGATCAGGGGTACTCAACCAGTTTTAGTACAGGACAGCTTACCTGGCTCTGTTGTCAGGTGAAGGTCTGAATTAAACCAGACCAGACAAAAAAATAAAAAATGTACTTATATATACCTCTTCATTGTCGCTGGACCTTGAGTGCCGAGTCCTGGTTGTAGTTCTGCTCCTAACTGCAGACCTGCCATCATAGTTGCATTAGAGGAGACACTGCCCTTCCAATACATATATGAAGGAATGTCTGCGGGGTCCGAGCAGCTGGCATTACCGATCTGAATTCGACCGCAGTCTGCCAGTTGAGGACCGCTGATTTAGACCAATATCCTTTGTATAAATGACAATAAAAATCTTGTAAACATTTTTTGCATATCTAATCGCACATTTTATAGGACATACTTAATTGATAGAAGACTAATTAAATACCTATGTTTAAGAGATTAGAAACAAGAAGAAAAAATAATTGTCTCAAAATATAAGGGTATTGAGCTCGTTATTTTAAAGTGTAGCTAAACGTTTGACAAACTTCTGACATGTCATAGTGACATGTCAGAAGTTTGGATTGGTGGGGGTCCGAGCACTGAGACCCCCACCAATCGCTAGAACGAAGCAGCTGAAGCGTTCGTGTGAGCACTCATCCGCTTCGTTTCTGTTCGGCTTTTTCCCGGAAATAAATGTATCTGTGTACGGACTCAATAGAAAGTCTATGAGTTCGTACTCCGATACATCGGCTTTCCGGAAAAAGCCAAACAGACACGAAGCGGATGAGCGCTAACACGAACGCTTTAGCTGCTTCGTTCTAGTGATTGGTGGGGGTCTCACTGCTCGGACCCCCACCAATACAAACTTCTGACATGTCACTATGGCATGTCAGAAGTTTGTCAAACATTTAGCTACACTTTAATGGTGCAAAAACAACTATCCTGAGTTTAGCTGATGACAGTGAAAGGGCACAGCTCATGGTACAGTGCTTTAACCCCTTGGCAGATAATCTGTCTTTGTGATATGGACATTATGACAACCAGGTTCTTTGAATTATGTTGGCAGTGTTTCAGCAGTAAATCTGCTCTAATGTTGCAGGGTCCTTTTATTTACATCTCCTACTGTGTGCCGGCAATCCCAGCTAGTAATTCCTGCATTGTTTATCTTCCACATACAAAATCCTGTGTTATGGTAGTGTATAATGCAAGTACTGGTGATTTCTGAGGACATATGGAAACCTATAGCAGTTTTTATGTTAAGGTTTCTCAGGGCTTCATATGCAATTGAAAGACAGGTTTTGGTATGCCTGAGGTCTAATGGGAAGCATCTGTAATAGCTTTCTAAATTTAGCTGTTCCTTCCAAATGTATCTCCCGTAATACAAAAAGCTTAAAACAACTCATGGTATACTTACACAAAATAAGAATATGAAGCAACATTTCACTATGAGGATCTCCTCTAAGATGAAGGCTTGACTACACTTCATGCTAAAAAACACGGAAGCTCCAACTCTCTACCACCTAATAATAATCTTTATTTATATAGCGCCAACATATTCCACAGCACTTTACAATTCAGAGGGAACATGTACAGACAATATCACACATTACATAGTGACAAAACTAATTTACAATTCAAACAAGAGCTTACAATCTATGAGGAAATAAGGGAGACACAAAATGTAAAAAGAGCTTGTTAACCCCCTAGTGACCAGCCTATTTTAGGCCCTAATGACCAAGCTATTTTATTTGTTTTTCTATAGTCTCATTCAAAGAGCTATAACTTTTTTATTTTTCTGTCGACATAGCTGTATGAAGACATGTTTTTTGCGAGATTAGTTGTACTTTTTAATAGCACCATTTTAGGGTACATATCATTTTTTTATTAACTTTTATTAACTTATTTTTGGGTGGATTAGAAAATAAACCTGAAATTTGTTTTTGCATCGTCGCGTCCAAGAGCCGTAATTTTTTTATTTTTCCGTCAATGTAGTGATTTTATGGGCTTGTTTTTTGCGGGAATGTTTTGGGGTACATAGGACTTAGTGATTAATTTTTATTATGACTTTTTTGGGGGGCAATGGAAAAAAATTGCAATTTCGACATTGTTTTTTTGCAGGTTTTTTTTACGGTCTTCACCTTGCGGTTTAAATTCCATATTAACGTCATTACGGTCGCGGTGATACTTTTTTTTACTGTCATTTTTATTAATAATTTTTTATTTCACATTAATTACTTATTTTTTCAGTCTTACTAGGAGACTTCACTATGCGATCTTCAGATCGCTGCTATAATGCTTTGGTATACTTAGTATACCAGAGCATTATATCCTGTTAGTGTAAATCTGACTTTTATCAGGCTTTTATCAGGCCCCCGGCTGCCATGACACCCCATCGTAGACCCGCAATTGAATTTGCGGGCCGCCGATGGGTGACAGAGGGAGCTCACTCTGTCTGTAAACAAGTTAAATGCCGTGGTCGCTATTGACGGTGCCATTTAACGAGTTAAACGGCCGAGATCGAAGTTAACTGTGTCCGCGTTGGAGCAGGGGCCCGGCTGTCATCAGACAGCAGAGCCTCGGCTTCAGCCTGCACGGGACACCCGTGCAGGACTTAGACTGGGCCGCTGTGAAAAGGCGGCGGCCTAGCCTAAGGCCCCTTAGTGACCGCTGTGTAAGGCGTATTGGTGGTCACTAAGGGGTTAAGTACAATCGTTCAGCCATCTTTTATAAACATAGGGTAGTACACAGGGGTGGGATTCAAATTTTTAACAGCAGGTTCCCTGTTTTGCAGACAAAGACATACGCGTCAGGGGGGGGGGTGGTCACGGTGTTTTGCAGTGTATTGCACCATGGAAAATGATTCTAATAATAAAATAAAACAATTACGATATTCCAAATACGCCCTATATTAAAGTGGACTCTAAATAAATAAATTCCCTGTCCAGAATGTTTTCGTGTGGATTTCCACACTATGTATATAATTGCATAAGCATACATACCTACCTACCCACACAATATATTACACTCACCCATTGCGTATAGACCTATATGCGCACATTCAATATCCTAAGAGTGCTCAGTCCATTTAGTTAGGCTGTGCACTGTGAGAAGGGTGGAGGATAGTGCGACAGTGCGACAAATCTCCCGGCTAATGCACAGATACTGTGCCAGGAGCAAGCTCAGTACATATATACAGCAACAGAACCAAGCTCAGTACATATATACAGCACCAGAACAAAGCTCAGTACATATATACAGCACCAGAACAAAACTCAGAACATATATACAGCACCAGAACAAGCTTTGTTCTGGTGCTGCATTTATGTACTGAGCTTTGTTCTGATGCTGTATATATGAATGAGCTTTGTTCTGGTGTTGTATATATGTACTGAGCTTGGTTCTAAATGCTGTATATATGTACTGAGCTTGGTTCTGGTGCTGTATTTATGTACTGAGTTTTGTTCTGGTGCTGTATATATGTACTGAGTTTGGTTTTGTTGCTGTATTTATGTACTGAGCTTTGTTCTGGTGCTGTATATATGTATTGTGCTTTGTTTTGGTATTGTATTTATGTACTGAGCTTTGTTGTGGTGCTGTATATATGTACTGAGCTTTGTACTGCTGCTGTATTTATATGCTAAGCTTGGTTCTGGAGTTGTATGTATGTACTGAGCTTCTCTTTGGTGCTGTATATATGTATTGAGCTTGGTTGTTATAATGTATATAACTCCAGAACCAAGCTCAGTACATATATACAACACCAGAACAAAGCTCAGTACGTATGTACAGCACCAGAACAAAGCTCAGTACATAAATACAGCACAAGCACAAATACAGCTCCGTACAGAAATCATTTGCAAATTCAGTTTAACCCTTGCCATATAAGTTTGTACGGCATAAAACTACAGTTCCCAGTATAGCCAGAACGATGGTAAGGATATGCTGGGAGTTGTTGTTTCACAAAAAAAGAACAGTACACCCATCATCTCACTGCAGATCATACAGTGACTACAGTAGTGATGAAACGTTGCACCTTTTTCACTGATGGGTGAATAAACTTTCTATTTTTTGAACCTTGGAGTGCTGCCTCTTTCTCCTTACATATTTATACAGTAGTGATGAGTCACAGGGAGAATAAACATTTACATTTAGTGACTCACCGGTGACGACATCTTAGATTGGAGTCATTCTTTTTCTCTTTTCTTTTCCATCTGGTCCAGACCTCTATGATGATGCCTCCTGGCCACAACCCATTTCTGCAGAGTTTGCCGATCCGATGTCTTCTGCACCTATAAATGAAGATAAAATTCTCATGGTGCCACACTCTATGCTCCTAAATATAATAGTATTATACACTGTGCCCCCGAATATAATAGTACCATATACTGTGCCCCTGAACATAATAGTGCTATACACTGTGCTCCTGAATATAATAGTACCTACCATACACAGTGTATATGAATAAAATTGTGTCAAACACTGTAAAGTAATGCACCACACACAGTGCCCCCTGTAGATAGTGCCTCTCATAGAGCCCCTGTAGATAGTGCTCCCCGTCGTGCCATCTGTAGATAGTGCTCCCATAGAGCTGGAGATAGTGCGTCTCATAGAGCCCTCTGTAGATAGTGGCGTTTCCTGTAGATAGGGCCCCCTTTGGCTTTATTATTATTATTAGCATTCCCTGTAGATAGTGCTCCCTGTGGCGTTCCCTGTAGATAGTGCCCCTTGTGGTGTTCCCTGTAGATAGTGCCCCCTGTGGCGTCCCCTGTAGATAGTGCCCCCTGTGGCATCCCCTATAGATAGTGCTCCCTGTGGCGTTCCCTGTAGATAGTGCCCCTTGTGGTGTTCCCTGTAGATAGTGCCCCCTGTGGCGTCCCCTGTAGATAGTGCCCCCTGTGGCATCCCCTATAGATAGTGCTCCCTGTGGCATTCCCTGTAGATAGTGACCCTGTAACGTTCCCTGTAGATAGTGCCCCTGAGGTGTTTCCTGTAGATAGGGGCTCCTATATATTCCCCTTTAGTTAGTGCCCCCTATATAATCCTCCCCTGTAGATATGGGCCCCTATATAGTCCTCACCTGTAGTTAGTGCCCCTATATATAGTCCACCCTGTAGTTAGTGCCCCTATATAGTCCTCACCTGTAGTTAGTGCCCCTATATAGTCCTCCCCTGTAGTTAGTGCCCTATAAAGTCATCCCTTGTAGTTAGCGCCCCCTATATAGTCCATCCCTGTAGTTAGTGCCCCCTATATAGTCCCCTGTAGTTAGTGTCCCCTATAGATAAGGCCCCCAACACTGCCCACAGTAAAAGGGAAAAAAAAACATGATATGCTTACCTGTCCTGCTCCCGTGCCATCCTCCAGCGACGCCAGTCCTTCTCCAGCGGAACGACGCAGAGGCGCGATGGCGAGGCATCATGTGCCTCGCCGGGGCAGCGCTAGTAAATTCAATTGTATCGATGTCCTAAGAACAGGGATACAATTGAGTGCAGGGGTCCGGATCCGGTTTCCCACCTCACCCCGGTTCTGCTAACCGGCTGTCATTTTAACATCCGTTTCGGGAGAACCTGGGGCGAACCGGCCGGATCCCACCCCTGGTAGTACACATAAATCTTTGCTAGGATTATGGTGGATGTTAATCTAAGATCGTTGACAGAACATAGAACATGGAGTCATAATATTGTCTGAAGGAAGATGTGCATACCTCTAGAGATTTTAACAGTTGCATATACTGTCATACATTTGGCATAATATTGTTTCTTTTTTCATAGGAAAAAAAATATTTTTATTTTCACCTGTTTCCTAAGCAATACACTTGACAAAGTCTAGCAGGGAGAAAGAAGCACGATATACATGCTATTTCTATTTGGGTCAAGTAGGGACCAATAGCTTTCTGAAGCTCAGAAACGTATCAAATGTGAAGACAGCTTTTTGGAATAATGTTGCAGATAATTGTGCTACTGTTATCCACAAATTCTATGGGTGTTATGAGAGAGTGAAAATGAGAAAATCAGAATCAACTTGCAGTGGCTTCTAGCAGTGCTCCCCTAAAAAACACTATGGGGGCACTATATAGCACCTATGGGTAATGTATGGCACTAAGTGGACACTAACAGTAAAGGGATGCTGTATGACACTTAGGGGCATTGAATGGCAGTTAAAACATAAAGAAAAAGAATGAACTCCAATATGGGTATTATGCTAGTGTATGTATTTCTCATAATGTGCCGCGGCACACACTGAACCTGCCCTGCATTTCATCTGATGAAGGGCTTACAACTGACACATTGATTGCTTACAATTAATCCAGGAAGAAGCATGATTGTGGATATAATTGCAGAATAAATACTTACACTACCATCATAAACTTATTTTTATTACGCTTATGCCGTCGTAAAATATTTACTTTGGAATAAACTTTTATGAATGCCAGTAAAGGCCACTTAATGGCACTGAGGAGGCACTGTATGGCAGTATGGGGGCCATATATGGCACTTATAAGCAATTTATGGCACAATGTATGGCACTGATGAGGCATGTATGCATTGATTTAACTGTATGGCCCTACTTATCTGCATGATGTATGACACGATCTCGTCACTTTGTGACACTGTTTATCTGGTTGCTGTGTGACACTGTTTATCTGGTTGCTGTGTGACACTGTTTATCTGATAACGGTGTATCATATCTAAATGGGCTGTATGTGAGATTATCTATGTATTATATGCACTATTTGTTCATCCACATTTTGGTACTGCTTATCTGGGCTTTGTTCAGTTCTGTCTGGGCACAGTACAACACTATTTATCTAAGCAATGTGCTACAGTATATGTATATCTTTTTGTGTGTTTCCATTTCTTTGCTTTGGTTCAAAAGGAAGAATTTTGAAACACCCCAGTTAAAATCTTGTGTTTCCTTTTAGGCCATGTTCAAACATGGCAGATTTTTTCCGCTACAAATATTGGTGCAGATTTGGGGCAATTACGCAACAAAACTGCACCAACATTTGCATATTTGGCAGGTAATTCAGACGGTGCAGAAAACACAGCGGACTTGCCACAGATTTCAGTTTTTGCATTGCAAAGGCTAAAATTCGCAGTGAAATTCCGCTGCTTCTCCGCAACATAACGTGCATGCTGCGGAGAGGAAATTCTGCACCAAAGCCTAATTGCCGCACAGTTATTTTCTGCAATGTCTGAACTAAGTTCCCTAAAAATGTATAGAAACAAATGTAAAAAACGGCTGCTGCAGAATTCCACTGCGGACTGTCCTCAGCGGAATTCAACAGCAATTCTGCCACGTCTGAACGTGGCCTAATATGGACATGATGGCTATTACACCATAATTTACTGTGACATTCATGCGGTATTGTGTCCTTAAAGAGTTTTCCGAGTTATGCCAAAAAGTAGCAGGGGTAGGAGAGATGCATTAAGAAAAAAAAAAGCCATTACTTACTTCACCGATCCCACGGCGTTCCAGCACCACTGCTTATTGATATAGCTGCAGCGATGACCTGGCCGTATGACCCTTTAAATCATACTCTCCTTTACCAGGATTATTAGATGGGGTTGCAGCTAGGAATCCAGACTACTTAATTGTAAAGTGCTGCGTAATATGTTGGCGCTATATAAATAAAGATTAGTACTTCAGGTCTTGAACTCCAAGACCAACTTGAAGCCCCTCTATCTATCTTTTGCCATTTGGCAAAGACACACATTAAATTGCAATGTAATAGTTTGCAACCTGTGGCCTTTCATCTGTTTCGGCACTACAATTCCCAGCATGCCTTGACAGCTGCAGACCGTCAGCTGGAGAATCACAGATTTTACACCAGTATAACAAAGAACTCTCTTAACTCCTTACAGACAGCCAATACACTATTTTAGGCCATCATTAAGGGCAAGAGACATAGCTGAAAACCGGAACCCAGGAGAGAAGACAGGAATGGTTTATTATGGCTTCTGTCTGCTCAATATGTATAGAATTTTCTATGCCTAGCCAGCATAAAAAAAAAATCCTAGTATGCTCCATCAAATGCTATAGGATTGATTTCTCTCCTAGCAGCAATATTTTCATTGCCTTTATGGAAAAACTTATTTAGATGTGTAACCCCACCAGCACAGTGCACAATATGGTTCTATATTGTGCACCATATTGGGTGGCAGAAAGATTAAGGCCTAAAACTGAAGAAGTAATATTTCCATGTAGCTGCTGTATCAATGTGGGAGGGAACTGGAATACCCAGAAAAAATCCACTCAAACACAGGGAGACATACAAATCGCATGCAGAAGTCAAAAAGTTGAATAAGCCAACATACTACTTTAAGGCGGGATTCACACGACCGGGTCGTTCCCGAGCCCGAGTGTCGGCCGGTAAAATCGGCCATTTTGCCCGGCCGGTTTGCATTAAGTTTTGCATCCGTGCCGGGCCGGTCAGATCCGGACAGTGACATCAGCGGCAACTCCTGAAGGGGAATCCCCATGTGTTCGGGGATTCCGCTTCAGGAGTTTCCCCTGATGTCACTGCCCAGATATGGACAGAGACATCAAGCGCTCTGTCCAGGAGCGGAATCCCCGAAAACACGGGGATTCCGCTCCTTCAAGGAGCTAAATTGCGGCTAGCACATAGCAAAGCGAGGAGATACCTCCCCGCTCTGCTATAGTGGCGTCGCTACAGTAGTAGCAGCCGCAGCAGCAGCTGCAGCTGCTAGCGGCGCCATCGAAGGTGTCGCCGGGCCAGGGTGCTTTTAAAACAAGCAGGGGAAGGGAGCTAGCGCAGCGCTCCCTCCACCTGCTGTACACCCCGGCCCTGCCACACAGTGTACAGCGATGCCATTCGTCAGAATGGCATCAACTCCTCCTCCTCACATGCACTCTGCGCTGTGAGGAGGAGGAGATAGAGCACAAGCTCCGGAAAACCCGGCCATCACTCGGGACACATCCTGGTGATGGCCGTGTATTACCCGGCCCCATAGACTTCTATGGGAGACGGGCGGCCGGGTACCCGGGCGAAGATAGAGCATGTCCTATTTTTTTACGGCCGGTTTTCCCGGCCGTCAAAAAATCGGTCGTGTGAATAACCCCATTAGGGGTCTATTATTCCTAATGCAGCCGGGTGACGGCCGATTTATGAACGGCCGGCACCCGGCCGGGAAACCCTGCCGTGTGAATGAGGCCTTTGTGTCAGAATAGTTACACACCCATTCTGTGTATATATATATATATATATATATATATATATATATATATATACATATACATACACAATTCAAAAGCAGATGAACACAGCACTCCAACGTACCTATATATTAGGCCATGTGCTCGTTATCAGGGGATGAATCAGTTCCTCAGCTTGTATATATACCATAGAACAAAATAACGGCACCAGGACTTCAGAGTAGATGAAATAGGGTGGATTTATTCACCTCAAGTGAGCGACGTTTCTGTTTGTCTCAGAACCTTTCTCAAGCTCAAGCTTGAGAAAAGTTCTGGGACGAACCAAAACGTCGCTGACTTGAGGTGAATAAATCCACCCTATTTCATCTACTCTGAAGTCCTGGTGCCGTTATTTTGTTCTATGGTATATATATATATATATATATATATATATATATATATATATATACACACACACACACACGTTTGCATTAATGGGTTAAGAAAAAAATCTGTGTCAGCTCAATACATTATGTAGAAAAGTAACTGCAAATCTGTAGATTCTCAAAGTAGGGTATACTAACTCTAACTTAGTAGCAAAACATGATTGAAATTGTATGAAAAATATTTGAAAAACAAACAAGGAATGAATATTTAAATAAACCACAAACCTCAAAAGGAATAGATTACCCCCCTTCCCCTTTTCTCTTCCTCCTCCAACTCCATCCTGTTTTTTTAAGTCTATTTCTGGAAAATCCATAAAAAAAAATGTGAATACTAAACTTCTATCTATTTCTTGATAGAAAGAAAACAATCTCTAAGTTATGGAATAAGCAAACAAGTTGCAGATTTATTTTGTTACTTAGGCCCCATGCACATGAAGGTGCTTTTGCGGCCGCAATTCCCCCGAAAATCCACGGGAGAATTGCGGCCCCATTCATTCCTATGGGGCCATGCACATGACCGTGGTTTCCACGGTCCGTGCATGGCCCGGGAGCCCGCACCGCAGAAAGAACAGGCAAGCCTTATTACGGCCGTGTTCTGCGGTCCGGGCTCATTGAAAATAATGGCCGTGGCCATGTGCACAGCCCGCGATTTGCGGGCAGCTCACGGCTGACATTCCGCTGCCGGCCGACCCAAAAATCACGGCCGTGCACATGGCTACGGTCGTGTACATGAGGCCTTAGGTTGTAAAAAAAAAATGAAGTACAACCTTTCTCAGACTTAACTCCTTGATTCAGAGGAAGGCGATACACAGCCCTTTGCGCAGTTGTGGCCAATTTTACCTCATGAGTGAGAAAATTCCTCACTCACCAGGAAATGTCATAGAGTCACCCTGGATCAAATTAACTCCTTATCACCCAATTATTAACCATTACTATTAATCTGTTACAGACACAGCTATTTTTTTTTTTTTTCGTTTTTCAGTCCTCGACTTCCAAGAGCCATAACTTTTTTATTTTTCTTTCAATGGACTGGTGTCGAGGCTTATTTTTTGCAGGAGTTGTACTTTCTATTGGCACCATTTAAAATAACATATAATGTACTGGGAAACTGAAAAAAAATAAATCTTTGTGGTGTAGAATTGGAAAAAAATGTGATTCCTCCATTTCTTTTTGGGTTTAGTTTTTACGTCTTTCACCGTGCGGTAAAAATGACAAATTAAATTTATTCTGCTGTTCAATATGATTATAGCCATACCAAATTAATATAGTTTTTTTTTTAAATGTTTTACTACTTTTACAAAGCAAAAAAGTATTTGTTTAAAAAAAAAAAAAAAAGGTGTTTTTTGCTCTGTATATGATGTTTTTTCTGGCATTTTTCTCATAGACTTTTCTTTATTACTTTAATATCGCCAGAATAAAAGCATGTGCAAAATGACACTAAATAAAAAAACTCAACCATAAAAGAATAGTGTTACATTTTAATAACGCCGCCATTTTTAGTAGCATTTTTAAAACGCCAGAATTTCTATCTGTGAAGGAAGGTATGGAACACCAGTCTTACTAAATTCCCTCTTTGTATTTAAAACATCTTTAATTGTGTTTCTCACTTAATTCAGTGGGCAAAAAGCAATGAAAAATGCTCTGCAAAAATGGCATTCATTTGCTCCTTTGTGCATTGCTACAGCTACTTCCCTTAATTTCTATTTATATCTATTTTTGTTATTTCTATTAATTCATCTGTATTTAAATTTTCTCTAAATTACAAATTTTCTCTAACTTACAAATGTACCCATGAGCAATTGTGTGTACTATGAAATATATAATCTAAAACATAAAATCTGTGCTTTGTGCATCCGCAGACTTGTTAATTTATATAACTTTTTATGCATTAGTACGTCTTCTTGTCATGTATGAAAGAGCACATATTGGGGGCACATTCCAAGTAATCTAAAGTCTAGCAAGTAAACCATTGGGACCATGTTCTTAATTCAGATTAAAAATGTATTTCCCTGCAAACTATGTCAAGCATTCATCTGCATGACTTACACATCTGCCGGCCAGATGGCACCGGTACGGTATACCCAACTTCAGATGTAAATGTATCTCATTGAAATAGATTCCATTTACAGTCCTCACAGTGGATAATCTATTGCCTGAGATATAAAATGGAGCGTGACACATCATAAGTAACTGAAACTGACACAGTTCATCACTCTGCTATCACAGCCAAACGAATACATGTTGGAATCCAATCCTGGCAAAACGCAATTTGAAAGAAGTAAAATGTTTCCAATTTCTATGTGTTATTAAGTTGAAATCTATCCATTTGTTTATATAAATAAACACAATCTGTCTGGAAGAGAGCGCTGTCAGTATTTCCATGGACGATTAGGAGACCATTTAGATGGTAACTACGGTGGCATCTTCAGTAAGAGCACTGATAGATTAAGTCAGATTATCACTTCAGTGTATGACACTTTAGGACTGTATATAATACGTAGTCTGTGTAAAATTTAGTCCAGGATCAATAATACAAACACGGATTATCACATTTATGGTGGATCACTATAATCTTAACATTTTATACTAACCAACAAATAACATGATTACACCTCCCCTCTATCCAGTTTTCTGTTGGTGTTGCTCTTTGTTCCTTTATTATAGTACTGATTATCTATGCTTTGCTTGTATCTTTTTATATTTATACACTATATGATCTCTTAAGCTATGTAACCAATCTTGTCTACTTGCTTTACTGCTATACATAATAAGACCATCACACTTTTGGTTTGTACTCATGTTTAGAACCCAATAAAAAGATACCTACTGGAGGGTTTGGGCCAGAGTCAAAGCTAGGCTTTCCTTTACCCAAAGAAAAGATTCTGTTTACCACCCTAGCCCTGTGTGTAAATACCCTGGCCAAGGCAGAGTGCCTTGTTGACAACCACCCCAGGCACTTGCCCCACCAGCCACAAAGTTACACCACTAGGTGGGGCAATATATTTGAGTATTGGGTTTGCTTTATTTGTACAACATAAGAGGGCAATTTCCACCACTAGTTTCGTTTTATTAAGTCATCCTATATATTCATTTATTCTTTAGATGGGTCTGTCCGGTAGCAAATTTCCCAAAACTAGAACAAAACATAAAAATTAGTACAAGTACAAGCCTGGCTAATGAGATCATGAGTGGACATATAGCTTTGGCAGCCAAATATCCTGTTTTTCTATCTCCCTTTCCCTACTCGCTCTCTCCATGGGTCCCTCAGATTATACAGACACTGCAACACACAGTCAGCTAATGACGGAGCCTCTATGACTGTCTGAGCTTCTCTGTGATGGTGCAGTATCTATGTGTTTCAGCAGTCTACAGTCTCAGATGAAGTAGCAAGAATAAGGAGTCTTGCAGCCTTCAGTACAGGTCGTTAACCCCTTCACTGAGAATTAACTACCATTACTACACAACCCTAGACCAACATGGATGTTATCATTAACCCCTTCACTGCTCTAGCCCACCAGGGATCATATCATTAATCTTTTCACTGCCCTAGACCATCAGGGGTTAGTATGCAGGGAAAATTAAGACTAGCTGGCCATTTTCCAGAGAGACAGAGAGATAATCATTTATTTTAAATATGAGAAGATGTTAATTGCAGGTATACTGGCAGTAGGGGCTCACATTCTGTTTTTGCATCGGGGCCCTCCGTTGTCTATGTCCGCCTCTGAATGAAATGGTAAAGCACTTTACACAAAATAAGATAAATTGCTGATATAATATATATACATATATGTAAAAAAAAAAAAAAAAAAAAAAAAAAAGATATATATATATATATATATATATATATATATATATACACACACACACACACATATATTTATATATATATATATATATATATATATATATATAGGTTTGTTTTCCATCTGTTAAATTCAGTAATGTTTTCATCATCTGATTGGATAAGGGGCAAACAATCCCACAGTAAAATTTATGAATGCTGTTACAATACTCTTTAATGTACTACCCGGGTAATCCAGGTTGAGTGTCCCTGGTGGGTTTATGGAAAAACAAACATACAGGTTTTGCTTTAGTAATATACATAGTCAAACATCCATATACAGTGTATGAACATTTGAAATGATATGTATGATGTAAGAAACAGTAAAACTGACTGAACTTCACCAAGACCGATTATATTGCATGACAGACCAAACAAAAATAGCTGCATATATCACCCCACACTGTAGATAATTTATCAGAAAGTTTACTACATAGTGACAAGTCCAACTATTTTACATCCTAATAAGAATATTAAGTATTAAACAAACATGGAGAAATTGATCAGTACAATGTAAAGTAGTAGTAGTAGTAGCAGCAGCAGCAGCAGTAGTAGTAGTAGCAGCAGCAGTAATAATAGTAGTAGTAGTCGTAGTAGTAATAGCAGTAGTGGTAGTAATAGCAGTAGTAGTAGTAGTAGAAGTAGAAGTAGTAGTAGTAGTAGTAGTAAGTTATCCACAGATCTCATTTCCTTACATTGCAATATGTTACAAGAGTCACACTCAAGACAGATACTTACAGCTTCTTCTGTCCCTCTCAGCTGAGCTGCTAGTGGCTTCTGGGGAGGGTTCCCAGATACATTCTAGTCAGTGAGAAATGTTTCAGTAATTCAAGTCTTGTCAGATTTTGGCTCTCAGGCAGAGCAGCTTTGTTATTCTTCACATTTATCCTAATGCCTGTCTCTCAAATAGCAATAACGGATGTTTATTTTCAGGTCCTAAAACTTGCAAATTAAAGAGAGCAGAATAGATTTAATGAAGAATGTAAAGTTCAATTGGTTTCCTTTTATCCGTGGCCAGAACCCAAGGGGCTACCTTGGAATTCCAGTGGCTGGAGAAATGAATGGAATGTGTATAGTTAAAGAGGAGATGTGAAGATACTGTATGTATGTATGTATGTATATATACACACATACACAGACACACACACAATTCCAGAGCTGTTGTTCCTCACTAATTCATAAGAAGCCATCTAGTACATTATATGCTATTACATTTTACTGAAAGCAAAAGGAAATGGAGGAAAAATAATTTTTTTAGGATGATTGACATTGTTTGATATGTAATCTTATGACCACAGACCAAAATATTAAGTAAAAATAGTAGGCTCACTTTTTATTGGTTGTTAATTCTACCTTGTTTGAAACCATGGCGTCTGACAATATGACTCACGTTTCAAAAACGAAAGAATATGAAGCTGAACTCTGCTTGGTTGCTGTGGACAACAGCGCAATGGTTACAGACTACAAACAATCTCTGTGTATAGTCTGATGCTGCAGTCATGGGTTTCTTCCTTCTAACCTATATACAGTAGAAAAGCAAACAGATATAACTCACGACAGCAGGTTCAGGCTACATACAGGGTATGTTTGTAGTCTGTAACCATGGAGACACATAGGTTTAGATAGGAGCTGTTGACACATATCAGGATCTTTTTAATCAAGACTCTTTGCAAAGTTGCTTCTTTTTTTATGTAGTGTAATGCACAATTTTTTTATATTTTTTGCAGTGGTGTATATAGCTTTTATGGTGAAAATTATTATTTACAAATTACACTACCGTTCAAAAGTTTAGGGTCACTTAGATATTTCCTTCTTTTTGAAAGAAAAGCACAGTTTTTTTCAATGAAGAGAACATTAAATTAATCAGAAATACACTCTATACATTGTTAATGTGCTAAATGACTATTCTAGCTGCAAACGTCTGGTTTTTAATACAATATCTAGATAGGTGTATAGAGGCCCATTTCCAGCAACCATCACTCCAGTGTTCTGATGGTACACTGTGTTTGCTAACTGTGTTCGAAGGCTAATGGATGATTAGAAAAAACACTTGAAAACCCCTGTGCAATTAGGTTAGCACCGCTGTAAACGGTTTTGCTGTTTAGAGGAGCTATAAAACTGACCTTCCTTTGAGCTAGTTGAGAATCTGGAGCATTACATTTGTGGGTTCAATTAAACTCTCAAAATGGCTAGAAAAAGAGAGCTTTCATGTGAAACTCGACAGTCTATTCTTGTTCTTAGAAATGAAGGCTATTCCATGCGAGAAATTGCCAAGAAACTGAAGATTTCCTACAACGGTGTGTACTACTCCCTTCAGAGGACAGCACAAACAGGCTCTAACAAGAGTAGAAAGAGAAGTGGGAGGCCCCGCTGCACAACTGAGCAACAAGACAAGTACATTAGAGTCTCTAGTTTGAGAAATAGACGCCTCACAGGTCCTCAACTGGAGGCTTCATTAAATAGTACTCGCAAAACGCCAGTGTCAACGTCCACAGTGAAGAGGCGACTCCGGGATGGTGGCCTTCAGGGCAGAGTGGCAAAGAAAAAGCCAAATCTGAGACTGGCTAATAAAAGGAAACGATTAATATGGGCAAAAGCACACAGACATTGGACAGAGGAAGATTGGAAAAAAGTGTTATGGACAGACGAATCGAAGTTTGAGGTGTTTGGATCACACAGAAGAACATTTGTGAGACGCAGAACAACTGAAAAGATGCTGGAAGAGTGCCTGACGCCATCTGTCAAGCATGGTGGAGGTAATGTGATGGTCTGGGGTTGCTTTGGTGCTGGTAAAGTGGGAGATTTGTATAAGGTAAAAGGGATTTTGAATAAGGAAGGCTATCCCTCCATTTTGCAACGCCATGCCATACCCTGTGGACAGCGCTTGATTGGAGCCAATTTCATCCTACAACAGGACAATGACCCAAAAGCACACCTCCAAATTATGCAAGAACTATTTAGGGAATAGCAGGCAGCTAGTATTCTATCTGTAATGGAGTGGGCAGCGCAGTCACCAGATCTCAACCCCATAGAGCTGTTGTGGGAGCAGCTTGGCCATATGGTACGCAAGAAGTGCCCATCAAGCCAATCCAACTTGTGGGAGGGGCTTCTGGAAGCATGGGGTGAACTTTCTCCCGATTACCTCAGCAAATTAACAGCTAGAATGCCAAAGGTCTGCAATGCTGTAATTGCTGCAAATGGAGCATTCTTTGACGAAAGAAAAGTTTGAAGGAGAAAATTATTATTTCAAATAAAAATCATTATTTCTAACCTTGTCAATGTCTTGACTATATTTTCTAGTCATTTTGCAACTCATTTGATAAATATAAGTGTGAGTTTTCATGGAAAACACAAAATTGTCTGGGTGACCCCAAACTTTTGAACGGTAGTGTATATATATATTTTTTTACCATCCTGTAATTGTTTCACACAATCATAGAGTTTAATTATAAGATTTTGCTTTCCTGCATCCACCATCACTAGGGGGAGATATTGAAGACAAATTTCTTATTGAATTTGACCGATTCAGGACCAGGCACCGTTTAGCCATTTTTACGCATTAGTTTAATGGCTATAAGGTTTTTATTTGCTTGGCAAGCGATGTGCTGTTAGCTACGTATTTTTTTTATGATGATTGCAGGTTCCTTTTCTTATAATTTCTATACACATAGATGTTAGCTTTTTATTTTTTTTAGCATTTTTAGGCTTATAGTTTTTATTTCTAAGGTATTTTTTTCTGGTAATAATGTAAATAGACTTTATTTGTGATTGTCATGGTCTACCATGAATTTTGATATATTTCATGTCTATTTCAGGATAATTGAGTCAGGGCTACTTTTACTACAATGATTGGCAGGGGTGCGTTTTATTTTGGGGTATTTTATGTGTAATTTTCATTTAAATTTATTTTTTTGTACTTTTTTGTTTTATTATTATTATTATTATTAGTATTATTATGGCCTGTTCCTCAAAAGGTCAGAAATTAACTTTGAGAAACTTTATTATTTCGTTTTATTTTTTTTACACTATACAGCAGCCCCATTTACAGGGAAAATCAGCCCTCTCATAATGACTATTCTCACTGTATTGGGTATAGTTAGACCCAGCATAGCCTCCTACTACAGACATACCAGCAATCATGTGACCAATCACATGACCACCAGGACAAATAGAGTCAGCAGCGCTGATGCTGCTGCTATTCAAAAGACAGCACTCTACTCTTCAGGGACCCTGGCAGCCTCTGACTTCTGTGCATCTGACATTCAGCTGCCCAACCGCTCGGGCAGCAAGCTTGACCTGGTTCTCAACTGGTTAATGACAACTTTTTTAAAATTTGTCTTCAGGAAGCTGCATTGTGGTGGCTGCATTAATTTATCAATTAAAGGGAAACGGTCAAGGCTTTTGTCCTTCCTACACCTCTAACACCACTAGACAGAGGCAGGGGATACAAGTTTAAGCATACCTATGTGGACGTTCTGGCTGAAATCAACACTCTAGAAATAAAGTTTTAATAATCACGCCCCAATTGTGAAGTGTCTGGCTTTCTGCTGTAACCGCTCCACCTCTGACATGCATTATCCAGCTAATAACGATCACATTTAAGTTAATGAACTCAGATGTGATTATTAACTGGATCCTGCATGTCAGGGACATGCAGGTCCAGCTTTCAGCAAAGCAGTCAGTTCAGCTGACCTGATGAAATCGGCTTTGATGGAATGATACCGCTTCTATGCATACAGAAAACATAGAAGCTGTATCTAAAAAGGGAAGAATTTTTTTTTTTAAATCACTTTGATTTAGTAAGTAATCCTCAGGACGCAGATACAGTTGAATACAACGGTAGAGCAGGGAGGTACTATGGGCCATTATACTGTGTGGGGGGCACTATATTGTGTGGGACACCATGGGAGCATAATACTGTGTGTGGTGCACTATGGGGCATTATACTGTGTGGGGGCACTATGGAGGCATAATACTGTCTGTGGGGGGCTCCATGGGGGCATTATACTGTGGGGACTATGGGGGAAATTGCACAGTGTGAGCGCACTTTTAGGGCATTATACAGTGTGTGGGAGGCACTAAGGGGGCATTACACCGTGTAGGGAGGCACTATGGGGTCATTATACTGTGTGGAAGGATACTATGATGACAAGATATTGTGTGGCGGCAATATGGGGGCATGATACTGTGTGAAGGCATTATAGGGGCATAACATTGTGTGGGGGGGACTATGGGAACAGGATACTGTGTGGTGGCACTATGATGGCATGATACTGTGTGGGAGCACAAAAGGAAATGGGTGTGTGTTGACAGGGATTAGGTGGGATTAGAGGTGTAGTTTAACGTGAAAAAATAATTGCCACAGTAGCACTGCAAACGCTGCATGATTATTCCCTCTTTACGATCGTTGAAAGATGGGAGAGATGATTTAATAACTATAAGGCTAGATTCACACAAGCATATCAGATTTATTTATTTTTAAAATTTAATGGATGCACAAATCACGCATCACAAACGGATGTGCATCTCTGTGCAGTGCGTGGCGTTCACGCACCCATTGATTTCAATGGGCACGTTGGTGCGTGATAACGCACTAATATAGGACATGGTGAGTTTCACGCAACAGACTCTCGCTGCGTGAAAACTCCTGCATGTGTGAACGGCCCCATTGAAATCAATGGGTCCGCGTGCTGCGTGTGATTTCCATGCGCAGCACACGGACGTTATTCACGTTGGTCTGAATGAGCCCTTATAGTAGGTGGCACGTATTAGTATATGCATAAACAAGTGCACTGAAACTGAATAGCCCATACTAATTTTAACATTATTGACAAATGAGTACACTTCCATTTAACAAGCAGTGAGATCACTATCCATAGCTGAGAAGCTGTGACCGCACTTCAGCACCTGTTCCAGTGCAGAAGAAGAATTGAAGGAACAGAATGTAATTCTTGTTACCATGCTCACAGAAAGGTCTATAAACAAGTAGGTAGCAGCTCAAGCAAGTGACTGCCCCATGAAAAACCTAATCCCCAGAAGTTCAGTCATACAATATATCATCTTCAAAGATTAATATGAGCCTCCTCATTTCCCATGAATGCTTTTAAGATAAATAAAGATCAAGTAAAGAAAGATGTAATTAGTTAATTTGAGAAATTGCAAAGCCAAGGAAGGGTGGAAGGATACAAAAGTCACGGGGAAGAAAATAAATCAGCATGGGATCTGTTTTAGGGGGCCAATTTTATTAATGAAAATATTTTCATTTTTATATTTACTTTGTTGTTTATACAAACTGTTTCCATGTATTATTTGGCCCATAATAACTTTTATATAAACATTTACAACTATGAAAAACCCTTTATCGTTTGGCTTGGATGCTGTAGAGCAACACAATTAATAGTTGTTTTCCATTAGCTGTAAATAAAAATACATAAAAAAATTGTAAACTGGGGTGTAATACAATAACCGAGTAGAAACGGTTATTGTACAGCTGTTTAAGAAGCATGAAAATTAGAGATGAAGAGGTTAAGTTAATACAAATTATGAAAATAAATGAGCATTGAAGGAGTATTCTCATTTTATAATGTTATGGTATATATGCCATAACATTATGATCTTGGGGGTCCAACTTTTGGCCGATTATGAAAATGACGGGGCCCAGGTCCCTTCGACTTATTCATTACACAGCAGGGCTACCCGCTGTGCAGGGAACTGCAACACAACCTCTTCACGTAAACAGAGCTGTGTTGTAGCTCTCTGCACAGTGTCTAATAGGCTTCCATGACAGTGTAACACTGACAAGAATAATTCACTGTACTACAATCAAAAGGTAGCGTGTTCAAGTCCCATTGTGGGATTAAAAAAAGTTAAATATACAGAAACAAAAATCCAGTGTAAAAATAAATAAATACTTTTTTCCCTTAGAAAATGTTTAGTTCTGAAAAAAAATAAAAATGAAAGTAGGACATTACTGATAGTCACAACCCGTGGCATAAAATTAGCATATTATGTATCCCATGCAGTGAACAGCGTGAAAAAAATAATTGCTTAAAATTGCAGTTATTTTGTTTACCCTACCTCCAAGAAAAAGCAATAAAAGTTAATCAATAAGACAAATGTAGTTTTCATTGGTAACATTTTGAAGTACAACAAAAAAAAGGCGGTCCTCAATAAGCTTTGTCGATGGAAAAAGAACAGGTTATGGCTTTTGGAATGCGGTGATACAAAAACTAATTATTAAAACAATAAGTAGTTTTTACTACTTTTGTACAATAAAAACAACTAGAAATAAAAGTGGTACCACTGTAATCGGAACATCTGCAGAATAAAGTTGTCATTGAAAACGCAAGGTGAACGCCGTAAAAAACAAATCCCCAAAACAAAACTGGAATTTATGTATTTTTCTTCCACTCCCCCGTAAAAAATAATTACTAAAAGTTATTTAATCCATTATACACTGTTCAGCCATACGTAATATTGTGTAGGTCCGCCTCATGCTGCCAAAACAGCTCTGAACATTTGAGGCATGGACTTCACAAGACCTCTGAAGTACTGTGGTATCTGGCACCAAGACGTTAGCAGCAGGTCCTTTAAGCCCTGTATGTTGCGAGGTGGAGCCTCTATGGATCCGACTTGTTTTTCCAGCATATCCCAAAGATTCTCAATTGGATTGAGATCTAAGGAATCTGGAGGCCAAGTCAACACCTTAAACTCTTTGTCATGTTCCTCAAACCATATCTGAAAAAGTTCTGCAGTGTGGCAGGGAGCATTATCCTGCTGAAAGAGGGCACTGCCATTAGAGAATACCATCGCCATAAAGGGGTGTACTTGGTCTAGGTAGTTAGTACTTGCCCTCAGTAACAGTCACATGAATGTCTGGCCCGAGGTTTCCCAGCAGATCATTGCCTAGGGAATCACACTGCCTCTGCCGTCTTCCCATATTGCACCCTGGTGCCATCTCTTCCCCAAATAAGTGACACAAAGGCACCCAGCTGTCCACATGATGTAAAAGAAAGTGTGATTCATCAAAGCAGACCACCTTCTTTCATTACTCCATGGTCCAGTTTTGAGATTCACGTGCCCACTGTAGGTGCTTTTGGTGAAGGAAACGGGTCAGCATGGGCACTCTGACTGGTCTGCAGTTACGTAGCCCCAAACGCAGAAAGCTGTTATGTACTGTCTTCTGACACCTTCATACCAATCATAGCCAGTGTTAACTTTTCAGGAAGTTTTCTACAATAGATCTTTTGTGCGATCGCACCAAATGGGCTAGCCTTCGCTCCCCACACGCATCAATGAGCCTTCACCGCCCATGACCCCGTTGCTGGTTCACCGGTTGCCCTTCCTTGGACCACTTTTGGTAGGTACTTACCTCTACTTCCTTGTAACACCGCGCAAGACCTGCCATTTTGGAGATTCTTTGACCCAGTCGTCTAGCCATCTCAACAAGATAACCAATGTTAATCACTTCACCGGTCAGCAGTTTAATTGTTATGGCTGATCGGTATATGCAGCCCGATATATAGTGCCAATAAAAAATAAAAAAAACTCATGCCACAAAAAAAGCAAGTCCCCATAGGACTACTTTCATGGAAGAAAAAAAAGTTATATCTTTTGAAATGTGAACAAAAAAATAAAAATTGCTGTGTCTTTAAAGGGGTTTTTTCAACGGAGACATTTATGGCATATCCACATTATATCCCATAAATATCTGATAGATGCAAGTCCCACCTCACCCGCCTGATGCGGTGACCGCCGATTCTAGGTGGGGAGAGGGTAGTGCATACACGCGGCTCTCACTATTCTGTTCAATGGAAGTTACAGAAGCACCTGAGCAGCGCGGCCAACTCTCTCCTCATCCCCACCTGGAATCGTCAGCTTGCGTTCTTGCTATAGGTGCGGGTCCGAGAGACGGGACCCACATCTATCAGATATTTATGGCATATCCTGTGGACTTAAATTTGACAGCAAAGTAACATTAAAGGGATCCTGTCATCAACATCTCACCTGTTAAACTCGCCTGACCCCTCAATGGCCGCAGCTGTCCAGAGTTCGTTCCTGTTCTCTTCTTTCCTGAAGTCCTCCTCTGCCGGTAAATATCGTCGTTTAAACTCTTCCCGCCTTTTATGGTAATTATTTTTCCCTCTGGGATGCAGCTTCATAACCCCGCCCACCGTTGCCACCTGTCTGGCCCTGACTGGCTAAGGAGCTGTCAATCAAAAAGAAGGAGGTGGAGTCCACTCAAACGCTGGAGGAATGAAAATCTGACTCTTTTCAGATGAAGATTTGACTCTTTTCTGCTCATTTGCATACGGCGTGGGACCACTGAAAAACGGAATACTAAAAAGGTACAGAGCTTACTTAGAACATATTTATAGCTTAGATGACAATGATTTTTCACCCACTTTCACCAGGTATTTCTGGCTTTATAGCTAAAATGCTGGTGACAGGTTCCCTTTAAGTCTGGAATGAACTACACAGCTTTTTATCATGGAAAACAAGGAAAGGCTGTTTGCAGGCCTTTCGTATTATGCTTCATTGTATTTCGGAGCATAATATGTGCATTGTACGCTCCGAAATATGTCGGAAAATAGGCAGTTTGAACATGCCCTATAGGATCCCTTATAAGGACTGCGAGCATAGACCTTAAAAACCATGAGGAATTGTTACAGAAAGTATATAACATCTCAGAACTTTTCAATATACAATGAATAAGCTTTATTTGTGAAATTTAAATACATGTAAGTTGCTTGATGAATAAATCGTACAGCCTAGTGGGAACATCAAATTCTATTTTAGCAAAAACATTGCTTTACATCTGCCCGCAGGCACAAGTGTGGGTTTGTGATTAATTCATGATTATACATTTTAGCCAAACTTATCCAATGATAATTTAGAGTGAAAAAGTGAATACAAGGAACCTCTATGGAGGAATTGCAAGGAGCTTAGACTTCAGCAGTAAAAGTAGCAGGGGACTGCAGGTGACAGATGGCCAGACGGTGTACATTTACACCTCCTGTGGGCCACATGTTCTTCATGTTTACTATTCGATAGTTTGCTCTGGTGAAGACAGAACTTAAAAAAGAACACCCACTGACCCAAGGGAGAAAGCACAGGCTGTAAGTACTACATGTTCCAAGATCTAACATGTAAGGTTGCCCCCATACTTTTTCAAAACTAAATTAAAACACTTAACAATATTGGATTATGGGTAGGCCGTTTCACTGCTAGCACCTACTTCTACAGTGTTACATTTTCTATTCTAATGCAAAATAGGTTCCCTCTTCGGGTACGTTCACACTTAGAAAAAGAAGCGGCTGAAAACGACAGAGCTGAATAAGCCATGAATAAGGACACAGACGTGTCAGAAACGCGTAGGCACATTTGAACAGGGCTTACTGCTATCCTTCACCTAACATTCATTCCTGTACTCTGCCACAGAACTACTCTATATAGTTCTATTATTTTTACCTTTGTTATGCAAAATAAAATTGGAACAGGAGTTCCTTTTTAACGCACACCCAGCGCTGGATCTTGGTCCTGTTTTTTTTTCCTGTTTACCGCTGGCCGCGCAGGAAACCGGGCGCTGTCCATACTCGGACACAACTAAACGGTGAGCTGGAGGTCTACCTCCCCCTCTTCCCCATTCATACATTTTACTACTATAGGTAAAGTACCCATAGTTACTTTCATCCCTATTCATGTTTATAGCAGTAATACTTTCTCTTTAGATGATCGTTTTATATCTATATTGCCAAAGCATTGTGATTTATGAGGTTACTACAGTTTTATACTATGTTCCATTGAGATTGAATAGTAGTTCCAGAATATGCATAGTCAGATGGTTAGAACTATTTTTCCTTTCTTCCTTTTCCGGGTATGGATGATATTGTTTAAGTCACATCTATAGTTATGGTTACATGTGTTCAGCTGATGCTGTTTTTTTTTCCTGGTTATTCCATCTACTGATATTTGATGTTTATTATACAATTATTAAAAAGTATACAAAGTGATGTTTTTATACGGGAAAAAAATACTCTGAGATAATTCTTTATAACTGATATAAAATCAAGTGAGGAAGTTTTCTACGGATCAGTTTCAGTGTAAATCCACATAAGAATGGGGGAAAAAAAAATGTAGCGACCTGAGCGACTTCATGGCTTAAGGTGCTAGACTAGATGGGCCAGTATTTCAAAAACTGAGTTCTCTCATTTAACGGTGTTGAGTACACAGAGAATGGTGTGACCGAGGAAAAACAACCAGCGACCGTGGACGTAAACAACTCGTTGACAAAACGGGTCAGAGGAGGATGTCAAGAATTCTGCTGACGAACAGGCGGTGCGGTCAGGCAAATTGCAGCCGAATACAACGCCGGCGCTCCAGCTAACGTGTCCAAATGCTCATTGTTGCTTAGTACGCATGGGCAATAGCAGCAGGTGACCAGTTCAAGTGCCATTGCTGTCAGAGGGAAACAGAAAGGCAAAACATCAGTGGGCAAAATAATTAAAAATTTGGATGCGTGAGAAGTTTGAAAAATGCCTGGTCAGATGAATCCAGATCTCTGTTGCACCATGCTGATGGAAGGGTCAGAATTTGTCACAAGCAGCATAAATCTATAAACCCTTCCTGTCCGATATCAAACACTTCAGGCTAGTGGATCCTCCGATAGCCCTGGATGAAAGTATTTCCACTTATCAAAAGATAACAGGAGCTTGATTTATTATATGGAACCATGGCTAAGAAATACATAAAACACAGAACATATGTAGTTAATTTCTCTAATCAGGTTGCGGATAGATAGGTTTTAAAAAGGGACAACACACTAAAATTTCTATAATTTGGAATAGATTTTAAACAGACCTTTTACAAATTAAAGCAAGGTTTACCCATCTCTCAGAGATATTTATAAAAAATATAATGCTTGATAAAGTCAAGCACATACACTTCTGTATGTAGTAATAGGTGGTAAACAAGGGCAAAGGTACATTAGGGCAAATGGATTAGTTATCAATTTACATTGACAAAAATCATACAGAATTCCACCCAACACCTGAAAACTCAATTTTGGCAGGGTTGACCAATAATCGTCAGACAATTATAACATTGAGGAAATAATTGCAGCAATGTGTATTTTAGTATATATAGACTGCTCTCAGGTTCTACACCCCACCAGAGACAATACGTGGTTCTCGGATACTATATGCTGTAGAGCCATGTTCACCAACCTGTGGCTCCCCAGCTTGCTGGAGTTCTAGTTTAGCAACAGCTGGAGAGCCACAGGTTGGCAAACACTGCTGTAGGGTGTTTGTATTGCAGTCTAAATATTGTAGGTGGATGCAATGGAGGGTTAAATGGGGCAGCACTGAAAAAAACCGGCAACACTGGAAAAGTTGTAGTTGTTTGGAAATATTGTAAAACTGTTTTGTGTTTTGAAGTTAAACGTTTCATTGCACATAAAGAAATAAATCCAAAGGCCATTTCTACAAAGAAAGTGTATGTTCTTAATAATGTTTTGCTCAATTACAGCTATATTTTCCCCATTATGGCATTTATTTATATTCCTTAATTTGTTTTAAATCAAAACCGTCTGTGAAGTGTTCATTGGAGCGTAGCAGAAATAAAGCTTTTGGATAGAAAATGAATGGATGTCTGGTTACTCTTCTGATGCAGAGGACTTTCTGGGTCGGAGAACAAGATCTTTGATTGCAGCAGACAGCTCTTGAAGTTCCTTTCTAATGCTATCTGAAGCTTTCCCAGATTCGTCTGCTAGATCTCCAGTCGTGTCTAAATCATCATCATCCTTCTGCTTTGCCTGACCTATTAACTGTTTTACCACAAGGGTTTGGTAGTTAGCCAACACGCTGTGCTGTTCCTAAGTAAAAGGAGGAAAAACAACAAGCTGACCTTAGTAGACAAAGGACAGAAAAATAAAAATGTATTGTAATATATCCATATTCCAACTACTGCTCTTAGTCAGGGTATTGCATTGAGTTGCACATGATGTGCTATTATTACAATGCTTTGATTGTTATATTAAAGGGCAACAAAGCACAGTACTGTCAGAAATGTTACTTATGGCAATATATGTCCCGGCAGAGATTCTACTGGAAGTTCCTTTCAATACCACAGGGCCAAATGTTTTCACATAAATAGTGAATCCATAAGGTGCAAAACTATTGATTTTTCTACATGTAAGATTTTTTTTAATTTCTACTCACCAGCAGTTCACTAAAAAAAATACCAATAATCTATTAGACAGTTGACCTTTGCATTTAATTGATACAAAACAACAAAAAGGATCAGTGAATTTCTCTGTCACTGCACCTTGTGTACGCCGATTGGACTTCATGACTTATTGTGATGCTGTGTTATAAAGACATGAAGTTTCATGTATGACAATACCTCCGGGATCTTTGTGCTTAGGAATGAAATGATCTGCGGGACACATCTTCCTGGTGCATGAAGCATACAATGTGTAGTCAACTGAAACAACAAGACAGACGTCAGATGCAGTACCAGGGCTGCATCTTCTGTGGCTTTAAGCTGCTCTATAAGGGCTTGTCTGTGCTGGAACAAAACTTGCCTAAAAAATAAAGAAAATATACTAGCTGTAATTTAATACATCAGTGAGTTGCGCTATAGTTTCAATGCAAATTTAAATGTGTGACAAACAGTGTGGTGCATTTTAAGTGAATTTATATTAACAGCTACATTCACACGAGTGTATCGGATTCAGGCGCGTGAAAAACGCGCGTGAATCTGGTCCGTTATGCATCAGTGTGCTTTGCGAGGGGCATGCGTTATTCACGCACTCGCAAAACACATCTTTTTTTTAATTTTTATTATTTTCAATTGAATTGATGCGTAAATCACGCACAGCGCACAGATGTGCATCCGTGTGCTGTGTGTGATTTTCACACACCCATTGACTTCAATGGGCGCGTAGGTGCGTGAAAACTCCTGCATGTGTCAATGGCCCCATTGAAATCAATGGGTCAGTGTGCTGTGCGTGATTTTCACGCACAGCACACGGAAGAGTTTTACGCTGGTCTGAATGAGCCCTAAAAGGAAATAATCAGGTGAAGAAGGATGTTAAAAGGGAAAAGATTCCTAAAATCGTCAGATGTCCAAATATATCAGACTAATGTCGACTGAACATTTGGATTTTATCAGAATTGGACGATGTTCTCATGTGTACTGGCGAGTCTTGACAGAATGCTCAGACAGGTTGAATTTCTATATGCCCAATCATTTGTTTTGTGGGAGATAAGTAGCGCCTGAGGTTTCTGGCAGCAGTTTAACCCCTTTCCACATATGCACCATAAATTAACGTGCTAATAGCACCGTCTCTGCTGCAGTGGGGTCTGAGCGGTCATATGGACAGCCTCCCCAAATAATATGTTCTAGTTATGCACAGTAATAGTGAGAAAATCAACGGCGGGAGGGCGGATGAATATACTTGGACTCATCGGCTGCATCGCTGGCCACACACTGAAGCCGCTGCAAAATTCTACCTCCCATTCATTTCATTGGGAGTTAGACGGTTCTTTTTCCCGCTAGTTGATTTTTTCAGCTGTCATTCTTTCAAGGCATTTCAGTGTTTAAGGCATTTTCTCCCTGAAATAGACCTGAAAACACTGCATGTGAACATACCCTTAGGGATGTTGAGTCCAATCTAAACAAAAAGAGCTACGGATCCTATTTCTCTAGATAAATATGAATGTTGTCAAATGTATTAACGTGAGCAGTAGACCATGGACTACAGTATACAGTGATGAGGCAGCTAATGATTAGTATAGTATGCATATTTGGAAAAGAAAACAATATGTACCTCTCTTTTTTCTTATCTCCTTTTTTAACTAAAATACCACATGAATCTGCTGCTGCATCCAGGCAAGACAGAAAGTCTTCTATGCTCTGCAATGGGAAAATGCAAACAGATTTGTAACTTTATGGCAAAAACAAACAGGAACTTAGCATCCTGTGAGATATTATACATTTATAAACTAGGTTATTATGGCAGCTAGGCAAGCACCTGTCAGACGCACTGTTAATTAATAATGTCTTGCTAGAAGATTGATGTTTAATGAAGATCTTACCAACATAACATGGATTGTAAGATATAAGGTTTATATTGTACTGCAATACAGCAGTTTCGTTTTTCTAAAGCTGTGGCAATCAGGTAAGCTTAAAACAAAATGACAATGTTTGCAAAATAATCTATGAAAGATATGGAAAACTAAAACGCTAACAGAAAGTGGCAAATTATGTCACATAAAAGATTTTCATATTTACCTTCCCAGCCAATGAACTGTTCAGCTTTGTCAAAGGGCCTTTTGCCTCTTCCTGGAATTTATTCAACATCTTTTTCCTAACCTGAAGAAAAACAAACAAATGATATATATCGAGTTGATGCGTTTATCACCGTTTTTCGTATCTAATTCCATGGCAGTAAACCGGGGCAAATATTGCTGCTCTGTCACTTAGGAAGGTAATAACTCCCTCAAAGATGCCAAGTGTTGAGGTGTGGAAAACATTTGGAAATTCTAATTCATTCAAGAATACTAGCCCCAGCTAGGAATGTTTTTGGTCTATCACCACATCAGTAGTCTTTAAGCAAGCTGAGAATATATATTGCATTATGGGCCTATAATGGTAAGAGGTTTGTGCATTAAATCAATGTAATGGGGTAGGATTTGTGATGGGGAGATATCAGTATAATGAACATTCTGCATGTGGGCGATTTCAGTCCAATAACGGTTATGTGTGTGGGCGAGGTCCGTGTGATAGGGTGAACGTTCTTGTGGTTGATGTCCTCAACTAAATAGCCTCTTCCTACAGTGACACTGAATGTTAGAAGGCCATTATTCCTAGTCTGTGGAGGGTGAATGACAGAATGGAAAGTATACATTACTGCCTGAGCCACGATAAGCAGCAGTATCACCGATAGTATACAATCTCCTCTTTGCAACTGCCGATACAGCACAGACTGAAAAAGCAGGGATGTCTAGGGTGGGCTGGTAATGTCGGTGCAATGTCTCTACTGTAAAGCATACCTTCTACTAAACTACTGCAACCAATATCTACCAACAATTGTGTCAGTAGTCGGACATTCCAGAATCATTTGACAGGACCGAAACCTTTCATTATATACTACTGGTGCCTACTATTCAAATTAGTTTAGAACAAATTTGATTAACGGGGCTGCATCCTGCGGAACTCACCCCATTTTTCTTTTTATCTTTCCCTATTTGACTGCTTTCCCAATACCCCCTTTGCCAGGATGAAAACGAGAAATCGACAACAGCAGTTAGGGATGCCCGTTCAGTCCTCCTTACCCCCCAGTAGCAGATGGGGCCTTTGGTAGAGCAGGAAAAGCGACTAATTATGTGCCCACCTGTACACCCTGCCTGACGGATTTTACAATATGTATTTTGGGTGCGCACAGTATAGGATTACCCTATTTGTTCACCAGCTTTGTTAATTGGCTATTTGTGTGACAAAATAAAAAGAGGAAATTCATTATGAAAATATAGTGTGATTGGGGGGGGAAGTAAGGAAATAACAAGTAAAACGGACAGTACCTCACTAGTGATTGTTGTATAGTCTTCCATGGCCATCATTATATCACCAGCCAGGAAATTGAAGATGAGATTGGTAATATCTGTACACACCGTCTTCAGCAAATGCTTGCCAAGATTATTTTGAGTTTCATCTGCACAACACAGAAATCCAAATTTATAAAGGCAGGCAATTTAAAACTATAAGACAGATTTATGCTAAATAGAGTTTAACAGCAGCTGCCTGAATACGTTTCTGCTGCTGCTTAGGAGCATGCGGATGCCGCACCACCATAATCATACTCTTGAAGTCATGTGGATATGTCATCCGCATTCACAACTTCCTTTTCTGATTTCTATCAGATGAAGTGTTGCCACTTTTTAACTAGTTGCCGGCCAACCAGGTCCTTAAACCCTGCGCCATAGTGTATCTTTGGCACGGGTTTAAGCTAGCTTCCAGAGCGATCAAGCCGCTGACTGTCGGGGACCCTGTAGAAAGGACAGAAGTTTTCTGTTTTCACACACAGTGCTCAAGGAGCGGTGTATAGAATATAGCCAGCGACAGCCTCTATTGGTCCCAAAAAAACATGAAAAAAAAGCACCAAAAAGGTATTTTCTGACCTTTAGGGACAGACTATAATAAAAAATAAATACAATTTAAATTAAAAAATAAATAAATAAAAACACAGAAATCCCGCCCCCCCCAATAAAAAGTTCCCCCTGCAAATCATTGCAGTATCGCTTGGCCTTACTCAATTACCCTAAAATAAATTTTATACATATGTGTAATAAATCAACATTTATGGTAGACCATTATCGAATAAAAAGTCTATTTTAGAATAAAGCTTCACTACCAGAAATGTTCTATATAAATATATACACACTTACTTTATTTCTTTCTATGTGTAAAAATTCAGAAAAATCAAAAAGGATGTGTATAAAAATTATAAGAAAAAAAAAAACCTCGCAAAACTCACGTCACTAGCCCAACAAATAGAAAAAAATTATAGCCGTTCAAAAGGGATTCTCAGGGACTTTCATATTGATGGTGTATCCTTAGGATCAACATCAGGTCCAGCACCCCCATCGATGAGCTGTGGTGTGGCAACGAATGTCGTAGCCTCGTCACAGTTCACCAGGCACAGCCACTATGGAAGCGTATGGCGATGAACCCGTAATTTATGAAGAGGCCGCAGCATTCTTCGCCATGGCCCCTTTAGACAGTGATCGGTGGAGGTGCTGAGAACATAAAAATTGGCAAATCAGAAGTCAGAGCAGTAGCCAAAGTTAGGAAATTAGGTTTAACCCCTTCCCGACATACAGTTACGTCATAGCCGGGAAGGGGAACTATTCGCTAGTTTAACTCATTAAATGCCGGTCAATACCGACCGCAGCATTTAAATCGTGAGAAAGAGGGGGGCGACCCCCTCTAACAGCTCATCGCGCCCCCCGCAACGCAATCGCGGGTTGAAGTCCCCTAGGGGAACTAATAAAAAAAGTAAATAAAAGTTGTTTTTTTGTGCAAAAAGAAAATAAAAAAATATATAATAAAAAGTTTAAAAAAAAACCTTTTCCCCCTGGAGCATAGTAAATAAAACATAATTGGTATCGCCGTGTCCGTAAAAGTCTGAACTATTATAATATATCATTATTTAACCTGCACGGTGAACGCCGTAAAAAAAAAACAAAACCTGAAAACGCCACAATCTCTTTTTTTGGTCACCTCATCTCCCACAAAAAATTAAATAAAAAGTGATCAATACGTCGCATGTACACCAAAATGGTATTATTAAAAACTACAGCTTATCCCGCAAAAAAATAAGCCCTTATACCACTTAATAGACGGAAAAAAAAACAAAAAAAAAAACTTATGGCTCTCGGAATTTGGCGACGCAAAATAAATTTTCTTTTTTACACTTAGTTTTTTACTTATAAAAGTAGTAAAATATAGAAAAACCTATACATATTTGGCATCGCCGTAATCGTAGTGACCCGCAGAATAAAGTTAACATGTTGTTTTAATTGCACAGTGAATTCTGTAAAAACGGCACGCAAAAAACAATGGAGGAATCGCTGTTTTTCATTTTCGACCCCACAAATAATTTTTTCCCGTTTCCTAGTACATTATATGGCACAATAAATGGTGCTATGAAAAACTACAACTCGTCCCGCAAAAATCAAGCCCTCATAGTACTATATCGACGGAAAAATAAAGACGTTATGGCTTCTGGAATGTGGGGAGGAAAAATCTAAAATGAAAATCTGAAAGTTGTTTACGTCGTGAAGGGGTTAATTTACTATGACAACCAAAAATGGCTACCATAACTGAACAGTGAAATAATAATGGGTCTGGAAGGCCAGATTCACACGAGTGTGTCCGGTCCGTGATATAAGGTCCGTACAGCGGCCGCATTTCCCGGACTGAACACACTACAGGGAGCCGGGCTCCTAACATAATATTTATGTATGACGCTAGGTGTCACTGCCTCTGCGTGGAACTACTGTCCTGTACTGAAAACATGTTTTCAGTGCGGAACAGTTTTCCCGCAGCGAGGCAGTGACACCTAGCGTCATACATAAATATTATGTTAGGAGCCCGGCTCCCTGTAGTGTGTTCAGTCCGGGAAATGCGGCCGCTGTACGGACCTTATATCACGGACTGAACACGCTCGTATAATTAGCATACTTTCGCTGCATTTTGGATGGAAAGTAGGATGTAGATATTTTTGTATTTTGTGATCTGAAGCCACATCAAGTATCCATGACAACAAAAACACCTGACAAAACAGAAAGCCCAAGCCTAAATATCTGCTAACTATACAGTCTATTGCTCGGTTGTGACTGCACGCATGAAAGCAGACGTGCCCTCTAGTGGCTACATCTCTCATATTTAAAACATTTCACTTCAAATAAAATAAAAGATAAAATGTAATTAAATGTATTGACAGACCTGTAAAAAGTTTTATCCCCTTTTCAAACAAACGAATATTGTTATAAAGAGTGGAAACTTCTTCTTGGAAGTCTTTCATGGTTTGTTTTCTGCTAGCTCCTGATGCGGATGAGGTTGATGACATGAAAACCGAACGCACCACTTCTTGGTAACTTTTAGTAAGGGGCCTGCAAAAAATTCCGTTACAAATCCAAGCTTAGAACCGGACGTATTGAAGTCAGAAAAGTTAATAAGTGATAAATCTTACTGCATTTAAATTATTTACACAAAATTTGTAAAGACTGGAAAGCCCCCTTTAAAATAAAAAAATATTTAGGCTATGTTCACATCACAATTTGTCTACATTTGATGTATACATCGAGAGAAAGCGCTCGACGTGTACGTTAAATGTATACGGTGACAGATTCCTAACAGTGGCATCCGCCAATATAGACTTTATCTATTAACCCCTTCCCTCTTTAGCCACTTTTGACCTTCCTGACAGAGCCTCATTTTTCAAATCTGACATGTGTCACTTTATGTGGTAATAACTCCGGAATGCTTTCACCTATCCAAGCGATTCTGAGATTGTTTTCTCGTGACACATTGGACTTTATGTTACTGGCAAAATTTGCTCGATATGTTCAGTATTTAATTGTGAAAAACACCAAAATTTAGCGAAAAATTGCAAAAATTAGCATTTTTCTCAATTTAAATGTATCTGCTTGTAAGACAGGCAGTTATAATACACAAAATTGTTGCTAATTAACATCCCCCATATGTCTACTTTAGATTGGCATCGTTTTTTGAACATCCTTTTATTTTTCTATGACCTCACAAGGCTTAGAACTTTAGCAGCAATTTCTCACATTTTCAAGAAAATTTCAAAAGGCTATTTTTACAGGGGCCAGTTCAGTTGTGAAGTGGTTTTGAGGGCCTTATATATTAGAAACCCCAAAAAAGTCACCCCATTTTAAAAACTTCACCCCTCAAAGTATTCAAAACAGCATTTAGAAAATGTCTTAACCCTTTAAACATTTCACAGGAATTAAAGCAAAGTAGAGGTGAAATTTACAAATTTCATATTTTTCTGCAGAAATACATTTTTAATACAATTTTTTTTATAACACAGAAGGTTTTACCAGAGAAATGCAACTCAATATTTGTTGCCCAGTTTTTGCAGTTTTAGGAAATATCCCACATGTGGCCGTAGCGTGCTACTGGACTGAAACACCGGCCTCAGAAGCAAAGGAGCACCTAGTGGATTTTGGGGCCTTATTTTTGTTAGAATATATTTTAGGCACCATGTCAGGTTTGAAGGGCTCTTGCGGTGCCAAAACAGTCAAAATCCCCCAAAAGTGACCCCATCTGGGAAACTAGACACCTCAAGGAAATTATCTAGGGGTGTAGTGAGCATTTTCACCGCACAGGTTTTTTACAGAAATTATTGGAAGTAGGCCGTGAAAATTAAAATCAACATTTCTTCAAAGAAAATGTAGGTTTAGCGATTTTTTTTCTCATTTCCACAAGGACTAAAGGAGAAAAAGCACCGCAAAATTTGTAAAGCAATTTCTCCCGAGTAAAACAATACCTCACATGTGGTAATAAACGGTTGTTTGGAGACACGGCGTGGCTGAGAAGGGAAAGAGCGCCATTTGGCTTTTGGAGTTCACATTTAGCAGGAATGGTTTGCGGAGGCCATGTCACATTTACAAAGCCCCTGAGGGGACAAAACAGTGAAAACCCCAAACAAGTGACCCCATTTTGGAAACTATACCCCTTGAGGAAATTATCTAGGGGTATAGTGAGCATTTTGACCCCACAGGTTTTTTGCAGAAATTTTTGCAAGTAGGCTGTGAAAATGAAAATCTACATTTTTTCAAATAAAATGTAGGTTTAGCTAATTTTTTTTCATTTCCACAAGGACTAAAGGAGAAAAATCACCATAAAATTTGTAAAGAAATTTCTCCCGAGTAAAACAGTACCCCACATGTGGTAATAAACGGCTGTTTGGACACACGGCGAGGCTGAGAAGGGAAAGAGCGCCATTTGGCTTTTGGAACTCAAATTTAGCAGGAATGGTTTGCGGAGGCCATGTTACATTTACAAAGCCCCTGAGGGGACAAAACAGTGGAAACCCCCCACAAGTGACCCCATTTTGGAAACAACACCCATTGAGGAAATTATCTAGGGGTATAGTGAGCGATTTGACACCACAGTTTTTTTGCAGAAATTATTGGAAGTAGGCCCTGAAAATAATAATCTACATTTTTTCAAAGAAAATGTAGGTTTAGCTAATTTTTTCTCATTTCCAGAAGGACTAAAGGAGAAAAAGCACCACAAAATTTGTAAAGCAATTTCTCCCGAGTAAAACAATACCCCACATGTGGTAATAAACGGCTGTTTGGACACACGGCAGGGCTTAGAAGGGAAAGAGCACTATTTGACTTTTTGAGATCACATTTAGCAGGAATGATTTGCGGAGGCCAGGTCACATTTGCAAAGCCCCTGAGGGGACAAAACAATGAAAACGCCCAAAAAGGGACTCCATTTAGGAAACTACACCTCTTGAAGAATGCATCTAGGGGTGTAGTGAGCATTTTGACCCCACAGATGTTTCATAGAATTTATTAGAATTAGGCAGTGAAAATAAAAACAGTCCTTTTTCTTCAATAAGACGTAGCTTTAGCGCAAATTTTTTCATTTTCTCAACAAATAAAGGAAAAAAAGAACCCAACATTTGTAAAGCTATTTCTCCCGAGTACGGCAATACCCCATATGTGGTCATAAACTGCTGTTTGGGCAAACGGCAGGGCTCAGAAGGGAAGGACCGCCATTTGGAGTGCAGATGTTGCTGGATTGGTTTCTGGGCACCTGTGGGCCCAAAACAGTGGAAACCCCCCAGAAGTGACCCCATTTTGTAAACTACACCCCTCAATGCATTTACCAAGGGGTGTAGTAAGCATTTTAACCCTGCAGGTGTTTTGTAGAAATTAGTGTGCGCTCAATGTTGCAGAGTGAAAATGGGATTTTTTTCCATAGATATGCCAATATGTGGTGCCCGGCTTGTGCCACCATAACAAGACAGCTCTCTAATTATTATGCGGTGTTTCCCGGTTTTAGAAACACCCTACATGTGGCCCTAATCTTTTGTCTGGACATATGACAGGGCTCAGAAGTGAAGAGTACCATGCGGAGTGGAGGCCTAATTTGGCGATTTACAAAGTATTGGTTCACAACTGCAGAGGCTCAGATGTGAAATAATAAAAAGAAACCCCTGATAAGTGACCCCATTATGGAACTGCACCCCTCAAGGCATTTATTAAGGGGTGTAGTGAGCATTTTCACCCCACAGGTCTTTTCCATAAATGAATGCGCTGCGGATGGTGCAAATTAAAAATTTATATTTTTCCCTAGATATGCCATTCAGTGGCAAATATGTCATGCCCAGCTTATGACGCTGGAGACACACACCACAAAAATTGTTAAAAGGGTTCTCACGGGTATGACGGTGCCATATATGTTGAAGGAAACTGCTGTTTGGGCACGCTGTAGGGTTCAGGGCCGAGGGAGCACCATTTGGCTTTTGGAGAGCGGATTTTGCTTGGTACTATATTTGTTTGAGTATTGCTGGTGTTTTATAATGTGGGGGTACATGTAAGCGGGGCGGAGTATATAAGGGGCATAGTCAGGTGGTATAAAAAAATAAAAATAATCCATAGATGTGTGTTACGCTGTGAAGCAATCCTTTCTGCACAGGCCGGTGTCGCACTGATAAATGGTGTCATTTCTTATCCCCCTTTTGGTCCACACTCCGCGCCTTTGTAGTTTGGGGAATTTTGCTGGGAAAGTATTATCCTGGTATAATACGGGCACCGTCGCTTCCATCGGATATGATTGGGCCCTCCCTTCCTGGTTCCCTAATTTTAGGTCCTTGATAAATCGCCTCTTGAAACAGAAGAAATGTTCTCCTCGGGCACAACTGCATATTTTTTTATTTCCTGACTTATTGGAGCCATAACTAATTTTATTTTTCATAGACGTAGCGGTATGAGGGCTGGTTTGTTGCGGGACGAGCTGTAGTTATTATTGGTACCATTTTGGGGTACATGTGACTTTTTGATCACCTTTTATCCTATTTTTTGGGATGCCAGGTAAACCAAAAAACGCAATTCTGGCACAGCTTTTTTTGGTTTTTTTTTATACAGCGTTCACCACGCATTATAAACTACATGTTCCCTTTATTCTGCGGGTCAGTACGATTCCGGCGATACCTCATTTATAGAACTTTTTTATGTTTTACAACTTTTTGCACAATAAAATTACTTTTGTAAAAAGAATGTATTTTTTCTGTCGCCAAGTTGTGAGAACCATAACGTTTTAATTTTTTTGTCGACGGAGTTGTATGAGGGCTTGTTTTTTGCGGGACGAGCTATAGTTTTTATAGGTACCATTTTTGGATACGTGCGACTTTTTGATCACTTTTTATTGTAATATTTGTAGGGCAAAGTGACTAAAAAACAGAAACTCTGGTAACGTTTTTTACGGGTTTTTTTTACGCTGTTCACCGCGTGCAATAAATAATATAATATTTTGATACCTCCGGTCGTTACGGTCGTGGCGATACCAAATACATATGGTTTATTATTATTTTTCAATAATAAAGGACTTGATAAGAGTAAAAGGGGGATTGTGTGTTATTTGATTACTTGAAACTTTTATTGTTTTCAAACTTTTATTTTTTGCACTTTTTTTTACACTTTTTTATACTTTTTTTACACTTTTTCTCAAGTCCCACTAGGGGACTTGAAGGTCCAACGGTCAGATTTTTTTTTTTCTAATACATTGCACTACCTATGTAGTGCAATGTATTAGATCTGTCAGTCATTCACTGACAGCAAGCCGTTTAGGCTTCGCCTCCCGGCGGGGCCTAAATCGGCTTCCGTAATGGCAGAGCAGGAGACCATTGTGTCTCCTGTTGCCATAACAGCAGTCGCCAGTCCCGATTGCCTGTCAGGGCTGGCGATCTGCTTGTAACCGCTACGATGCAGCAATCGCTTTCGATTGCTGCATCGAAGGGGTTAATGGCAGGGATCGGAGCTAGCTCCGGTTCCTGCCGTTACAGGTGGATGTCAGCTGTACAGTACAGCTGACTTCCACCGCTGATGACGCCGGATCAGCTCCTGACCCGGCGCCATCTTGCCGGCAGCTACGGAAGCCGATCAGGCTCCGCCGCCGGGCGGATCTTGACCGGCTTCGGTGCTAGGCAGACCGGGAGGCCAGTATTAGGCCTCCGGTTGCCATTGCAGCCACCGGAACCCCGGCAATTTCATTACTGGGGTTCCGATGAGCTGCAAACACCTTAAGTGCAGCGATCGCGTTTGAGCGCTGCACTTAAGGGGTTAATGGCGGGGATCGAAGCTAATTTCGGTCCCCGCCGTTACAGTCGGATGTCAGCTGTAAGATACAGCTGAGATCCGGTGATGATGGGACCGGCTCAGCTTCTGAGCCGGTGCCAAACGTTTGACGTACATGTACGGCAAGATGCGGGAAGTCAGTACTTTCCATGACGTACATGTACGTCAAATGTCGGGAAGGGGTTAAACAAATACATCCTGAACTACGAACATGAGAGTTCATGACGTATCTGTTTAACATACGCCATTATAGTGGATGAGTGACGGATGCAACTATTAGGCATGGGTTTAACGTATCCGTCGCCCATAAACTATAATCGTATCGGTTGAACATAAAAATCTATTGAAAGGCCCATGACGTGTACGTTAAACATATACATGCAACACTCAGACTCCCCTTTCCCAACGTACACACTAAACATAGGCTAAAAAGTGATGTGAACAAGACCTTATTCTGTACATGTAAATTATTGTTGCAATCCATTACTCCATCTCAATAGAACGTCCCACTTTCAAAGAATAGTTTGTAAAGTGTTGTGCTTATTAGAATCAGTCAGTCCTCTTTGACTAGTATAACCATATTGAATTGTTGTTGTGTAGATTATTCAAATCCACCAAACCGCTATTGAGTCAGTGGTTGACAAGGAGCGACATTGCTGAACAGACATGCATTCATTTCATTCAGCCGAACTGCCAGTAAAGGTAGCGATGATGTTTCATGGCTATGGGGGGGGGGGGCATTTAGAATAATGGTTTTAAGAATTCTCTTTTGAATTATAATAATTTGTGGTTAGTAACTTTTTAGGACACTTTTTGGAGTGAGTGCAGCTTTCAGCATTGTATCCTTGCGGAATATGCAAGGACGCAGAGATGAGCGGGCTCCATAGCAAAGATTAGAATGAGGTCCCTTTGGGGTGATGGCTTGCAATCCCATATCCGTAACCACCTTTCAATGGACTATACGCTCATGTTTGTAGGGGGGGGGGATCCCTGCACAGGTTCTCACAATCTATCTGCAGGAACCCCATAGCAGAAACATGGCACGGTATGGGCATTTGGGAAATTTGGCGTGGCAGGTACATCTGCCAGGACCTGTCACATAGTCTGGATTGCAGAGAAAAGTCAGAGTCTGCAAAAAATTGCTGCCACGTGTGTGAATTTAACCCCTTAGTGACCAGCCCATTTTAGGCCTTAATGACCAAGCTATTTTATTCGTTTTTCTATAGTCGCATTCAAAGAGCTATAACTTTTTTATTTTTTCGTCTACATAGCTGTATGAGGACTTGTTTTTTGCGGGATTAGTTGTGCTTTTTAATGGCACCATTTTTGGGTACTTATAATTTTTATATTAACTTTTATTAACCTTTTTGGGGGGGGGAATTATAAAAAAAAACTGAAATTCCGCCATTGTTCTATGCGTTTTTAAATAGACGCCGTTCACTGTGCGACGTAATTAACATGTGACCTTTATTCTATGGGTCGGTACGATTACGGCGATACCACATATGTGGAGGTTTTTTTATGTTTTACGACTTTTGCACAATAAAAACACTTTTGAACTAAAATTATTTGCTTTTGCATTGTCGCTTTCCAAGAGCCGTAATTTTTTTATTTTTCCATCAATGTAGTGATTTTTTGGGCTTGTTTTCTGCGGGACAAGACGTAGTTTTGATTGGTACTGTTTTGGGGTACATGGGACTTATGGATTCATTTTTATTATGACTTTTTTGGGGGGCAATGGAAAAAAATTGCAATTTCGCCATAGTTTTTTGCGTTTTTTTTTACGGTGTTCACTTTGCGGTTTAAATTACATATTAACTTTATTAATGGAGTCATTACGGTCGCGGCGATACCACATATGTGTACTTTTTTTTTTTTTTTTACACTTTTACTAAATAAAAACACTTTTTATGGAAAAAAAATGGATTTTTTTACTGTACTTTTTATTAATAATCTTTATTTCACTTTGATGACTTATTTCATTAGTCCCATTAGGGGACTTTACTGTGCGATGTTCCGATCGCTGCTATAATGCTCTGGTATACTTCGTATACCAGAGCATTATTGCCTGTCAGTGTAAATCTGACAGGCAATCTGTTAGGACGTGCCTCCGGCGCGTCCTAACAGGAATATGTCTAGGGCAGACCTGGGGGCTTTTATCAGGCCCCCGGCTGCCATGACACCCAATCGGAGACCCGCGATTTCATTCGCGGGCCGCCGATGGGTGACAGAGGGAGCGCACTCCCTCTGTAAACAAAGTTAAATGCCGCGGTCGCTATTGACGGCGGCATTTAACGGGTTAAACGGCCGCGATCGAAGTAAACTTCGATCGCGGGCGTTGGAGCAGGAGCTCAGCTGTCATCAGACAGCAAAGCCCCGGCTCCTGCCTGCACGGGAGACCCGTGCAGGACTTAGACTAGGCTGACGTGAAAAGGCGTCAGCCTAGCCTAAAGCCCATTAGTGAATCACGTAAAAAGGCGTATTAGTGGTCACTAAGGGGTTAACAAGAAGAAAAAAAAACGAAAAACAAATAGAGGACTATATTTTAAGTAAATAGCAAAACTATACATTGATTATTGGAATGAAATTGATGGCTTATCGTCAGGATAGGACATCAATTCCTGATCAGTGGGGGTCCGACTCCCGGCACCCCCGCCTTTTAGCCGTTATGAAAGGGCCATGGCGCTCGTAAGAGCGCTGCGCCACCTAAATTTCAAACTGCCATACTTGTAGTGGCGGTTCACAGTATTCCAGCCTTCTCCCATTGTTAGTGAAGGCGAGTGCTGCGGCCTCTTCAAAACAGCTGATCGGCGGGGGTGCCAGCAGTTGGACCCCCACTGATCAAGTGATGCCCTATCCTGAGGATAGGCCACCAATTTCTTTGGACTGGAAAACCCCTTTAATGAAGTATATTTATGTGTCTAACTTTAAAAAGGAAATGTTGGACTATGCAAGTGGATACATTTGCCTTGATGTCTACAATTCAAAGGGTTTACACCAGAATGTACATATGGTTGCATGACTAGCCACATTCTGCCTGAAGCACGGACTACAAGGTAAAGGATGCTGATAAAGATAGCCCCCCCAGCAGAAATGAAGTGGAGGGGGGGTTGCAATGAGGCTTTGTAAATTCTACTTACACTCTGAACAAAGATGATTATATACATATAATGATATAAAACAAAATTAATGACTGACCTTATTAAGTTTTCAGAGAGCTCAATTACCAGCTCATCTCGAGCATCTGGAACATTTTTTCTCAAAACATCTTGAATTTCTTCCAGGGACATAAATGGTACCTCTCGCACCTTTGATTTATCTGATGTAACAATCAGCAAAAAAAAAAAAAACACACAAAAAAACTCAGCATCATTAAAGAGGCTCTGTCACCAGATTTTGCAACCCCTATCTGCTATTGCAGCAGATCGGCGCTGCAATGTAGATTACAGTAACGTTTTTATTTTTAAAAAACGAGCATTTTTGGCCAAGTTATGACCATTTTTGTAGTTCTGCAAATGAGGCTTGCAAAAGTCCAAGTGGGTGTGTTTAAAAGTAAAAGTCCAACTGGGCGTGTATTATGTGCGTACATCGGGGCGTTTTTAATACTTTTACTAGCTGGGCGTTCTGATGAGAAGTATCATCCACTTCTCTTCAGAACGCCCAGCTTCTGGCAGTGCAGATCTGTGACGTCACTCACAGGTCCTGCATCGTGTCGGCACCAGAGGCTTCAGTTGATTCTGCAGCAGCATCGGCGTTAGCAGGTAAGTCGATGTAGCTACTTACCTGCAAACGCTGATGCTGCTGCAGAATCAACTGTAGCCTCTGGTGCCGATGTGTCCTCGCTCGTCTGACACGATGCAGGACCTGTGAGTGACGTCACAGCGTGATCTCTCGAGAACACGCTGTGTCAGCACTGCCAGAAGCTGGGCGTTCTGAAGAGAAGTGGATGATACTTCTCATCAGAACGCCCAGCTAGTAAAAGTATTAAAAACGCCCCGATGTACGCACATAATACACGCCCACTTGGACTTTTAAACACACCCACTTGGACTTTTGCAAGCCTCATTTGCATAACTACAAAAATGGTCATAACTTGGCCAAAAATGCTCGTTTTTTAAAAATAAAAACGTTACTGTAATCTACATTGCAGCGCTGATCTGCTGCAATAGCAGATCGGGGCTGCAAAATCTGGTGACAGAGCCTCTTTAAGGTGTCACAACGTACCGGACCAGTACAACTCGGATTTTATTTTATTGCTCTCAAAAGGAAGCACCAAGTTAAATGACTCCTTATAAATAACGCGTAACAACTGCTCAAAAGGGTTTGCACACTGGCAAAACAAGATCTAAATCTAAGCAATGACTTTTTTTGAAATTTATTTTTTAATTAAATGTATGCCCAAAATTTGGGCTGCATTTGTGACCAACAACTAGTTGTGAAAGAAATCTAGCAATGTTTGTTATTGTACAGGGTGATATCATTCTCCATATTAAGCGACTAGTTGGCTTCATTTATCAAAATTGTCTACCTTAGAATCATGGCTTGACCGCTGTGACAGATTCGTTCTCCAACGGATCCAAATGGATATTGGCTGATCCCATTGACTTTAATGAAGTCTATTGAGGGTTCCTATATTTTTGATCGCAAGAATAGCGCTGCAGCCTGCTATTCTTGCTTTAAAGAATACCCTAAAGCAAACGCGTACTCCAAAGAAACCTTGTAACGAAAGCTTAAATAAAACTTTTCATATTATTCTTAGCAATTGGTTTCTATGGACAACAAGACCAGGTTTCCTATTAGATTCCAGTTTTGATGAATGAGGATAATTTGCTATGTATGGAGACTCTGAAATCACCCTGCCAAAACTATTTATTAGGACTAACAACCATACATACAGTTAAATAGATAACACACAAAGCAGACATCACTGTAGAGGATATAATGCACACTAGTAATGAAGTACGTCTTCCAGAATACTATGGTCTTCTTTAGGGCCACATGCATAAGGACGTGCCTGTAAACACAGTCCGTGATTAGGGGCACGGCCTGCTGATGACGGCCGCGGACAGCCAATATAAAATAGTATGGGCGCACGGTCAGTAAAAAGCAAAAAATAGGCTATGTCCTATCTTTTGTGGGAAGGTATCAGTCAGCCATAGAAATGAATGGCTCCTTAATTACGAACCGCAATTACGGACAAAATCTTTGGTTATGTGCATGGGGCCTAAGATGTAAAGTGTTCTCGTATCCCTTATTGTAATCATATTGATGGTAAACACGGGGGAAAACGTATTTCTCATTTTGATTATTTATCAATGAATCTCTCAGACACCCTAAGGCTGTGTTCACAAGTGGCAGAAACAGATTTTACCCTTTGCATTGCATAAATGCAGCACGCATAACAGTGTATATTAAGATCAATGGGCTGTCTGTATTTCTGTGCATTATACAGAGTCCTCCAGAAACAGAGAGACACTCTTTGTAGGAGGTCTGCATTTTGGCTAATAGATAGAGGACTCGAACGAGGGACTACTTTCTTTTAACTCAGAATGCCCTTTTTAGGAGACTTGAAAATGGATTTTGTAAACCAGTCAACCCATTTAAAGATAGTTAGAATTTTGACTGAGGCCAACGGTTGGTGTTGTATACAGTGCAAATACACATGAAACATACTTGTGTGGGCAGTTTGTGTCTCATCATCACTGTCTTCATCCTTTCTTGATTTTTTCTTTGTCTTTTTTATCTTGATCTCTCTGGCATTGAATCCACCACCACCTCTGCTGCTTCCACTGCCCTCTGGAGGACAAAGATTGTAAAAGAAAGTAGTCTTGAATTAGCTAAGTAGGTAATGAGCACATTATACAATGGCACACCATTTTAGGGTAAACATTATTAACGATTATCATCATTTAATACTATTATATGATACTACGTAAAATAACTCAGTGGCCTATACTATGAAAACATAGGTGGATAACAGGGATGGCAGGTAACATGGAGTTCTGCCACATGGAAGCTTGGCTCTGTTCACATGGCTGTATTTAGTCTCTGTGCAGAAACTGTATATTTAGAGCGAAGGATGGCATTAGATCTCATGCTGTGAGATCAGGAAAGCCTCTCCGAAAAACAAACTAAAAAGAGAAATTCAATGGTTGTAATTTTAGCAGGTATTTCTCTCATCTTTCTTCTTTTTTTGCTCTATTCTTTTGCCACTCCCCCTTGATTTACCTTCATTCTTCCCAATTCTTTTTTTTATTATACCTTGTGAGCGTTTACTTTCTAAGAGCCACACTTCTCGTGGGGAATGGATACCGGCATATGACTTGAAAGAGCGTTATTGCGAAAGCAGAAACATGTTTTGGGCCTCACAACATTCTCCCCCCTTTATAAAACTAACGTTCTGGTGCTTTATGTCATTCGCTTAAATCGGACCCACAATCTGGCATGTCATACAGTAGATGTTGGATTATTGGAAGATACGGATGATGCTGGATTATTGGAACTATAGTGAAGATGGATAAAGTGAAATTCACAGTGCTACTACTTTAATTAAAGCGTAGCTCTGTTTTCCAAGCACGTAGCTCCCCTGCGTAAATTTAGGATTGCCTGTTGGAGACACAAGCAGGACGAGTCGATTCAGAGTTAAATATAAGAATCCTAACCTGCAGTTACCACTAGTTGGAGCTGACTATATAGGGATTTATACAGCTCCTGTTTTGCTGATCAGGAGCTGTATAAAACTGCATGCTGTGAGCTCCCCCTAGGGGCAGCTGTAGTAAAGAGAATTTGATTATTTAACTTGATGACTGTGTGAATGCAAATAGCAGTTCAGTGCCAGTCGACTTCGTGCCACTTACAGTACATGAAGCCTGTGGTGTGGTCTGCTTGCACTGAATTTATGTGGCAAGAAAGCAGTGAAGGTTGGTATACCCATGACAAATCCAAAAGTAAAGAACAACGTAGTGCCAGTATTACATATTCAGAAGACACCTCATTGCTGCACACTTCTAAGCTATAGATTCTAAATAAAATATAGATTATTCCTTCAGCTGCATCACATTCATCTTTGACTATGATACACAGGAGCTCAAAAATAAAATAAATTTCATGACCTTTGTGGCGCTTTGACACTTTCTATCAAATAGATCCCAATCTTAGAGAACATTCTTTATAATCCATTTCATCGTAACTAGGAATAGATTTAAATTCAATGAAATATATGAAATGCCCTATTTTAAGCATACCCATTAAAAGTAAAATCTTGGCAGTAGCAAATGATTCCATATCAGAACCACTTATTTTAATTAAAGTCCTGATTGAACCAGTCTCAAGCTGAAATTATTCGAACCTCCCGGAGCTACATTTTCCGATTTCAACACGACTACATAATAAGAGTTTTACATTTGCATCCAAATTGGTTAGTTTATTTTTGGCCTCTAATTTATTTCAGGTCAACACACTGCTTACACCTCTTCAAAAGAAAAGAACACTGTTATGGACTTTTAGGCGTTACTACAAGTATCTAACCATCCTACAGTCAAACACAGAAGGCAATTGGACTGCCGTTATGGCACACTCCCTTTGGTTGACTTGATAGTATCTCTGAATAAAAGGTTTTATCACTCCAGGTTGCAAACAGTCTTACACTCTAGAAATGAAATAGTAACCTGTGGCTTTCTTCCGCCTCTCATCCTTTTTCTCCTTCTTGCCTATAGCATTCTCCAACAAAGAGGCTTGCTTTAGATCTTCTTCTGTTACCAGAAACACAGGGCTGCGCTTCATCTCCTGTAAAAATAACACATTAGTGTCACTACAGATATAATAATGTTCAGAATCTCATAAACCCCATATCATAGTTACCAAATTGTAATGGGCTCTTCTGTACAGAACCCGGATTCTCTGACCTGGCTGAAAAGTTTCCAAACCTACCCCTCTGTGTCACCAATACTGCGGTGGATCCCTCCTTACAAGGAGCACCATATTCAGGTTAATATGTGCGTTAAAGAGGCTCTGTCACCAGATTATAAGTGGCCTATCTCCTACATAATGTGATCGGCGCTGTAATGTAGATAACAGTGGTTTTTATTTTGAAAAAGAATCATTTTGAACAATTTTAGATTTATGCTAATTAGTTTCTAAATAGACAACTGGGCGTGTTTTTACTTTTGACCAACTGGGCGTTGTACAGAAGAGTTTATGACGCTGACCAGTGGCCAATCCGTGTCACACACTTCTCATTGTTCCAGCCCAGCTTCTTTCACTGCACACACAGTGCAACAATGGGCTGGAACAATGAGAAGTGCAGGACACTGATTGATCAGCGTCATACACTCCTCTGTACAACGCCCAGTTGGTAAAAAGTAAAAACACGCCCAGTTGTCTATTAAGAAACTAATTAGCATAAATCTAAAATTGCTCATAACTTGCTCAAAAATTATCGTTTTTCCAAATAAAAACCACTGCTGTTATCTACATTACAGCACCGATCAGATTATGTAGGAGATAGGGCACTTATAATCTGGTGACAGAGCCTCTTTAAAGAGGGAATTGTTCCAAATAAATACAGAGAAATAAGGCTCTGTTCACACCTAGCATCAGAGGCTGCGCAATTTTATGTGGCAAAACGACAGACACCATGATGGAAATCCAACAGAATCCATTAAAGTCAATGTGTTCTGTCAAGTGCCGCTGATTTCTTGCCAAGCGACGGAGACGGTAACTCTGGTTTATCGTTGTTCCGCTCCTGACAGCAAAAACACTGGAAAGCCCTGACGCAGATGTGAACAGAGCCGAAGAAGAGAAAGGAGTCAGCTTCGGAAAATTTAAACCAATGCAACCAGAACATTAGAGCACCTGGTGCGCTGTATAGAAGAAAAATCTATACATGGTGGCTTCACTTTTCTAAAATGCCTGACCCGTAAGTGGCATACTGTAGGTGCAGTGATTGTACGCGCCAATCTTGGGGCTTGCAAACGAGATACTGATATTTCCATACAGGTGCTTCCAAACATAGGAAATCTCTGGGATCAGAAACCCCTTTATTAATTACATATGCCTGAAAATGACAAGCCTTTTAACATACGTTGCAGACTTACTCCTCAGAAGGAGCCACCGCCATTCTATGTTGCCGTGGTCTGCCTTTCTAGATGTTAGAGATCATGAAATGATATAAAAATCAGATCTCGATTACACTTCATGCTTACAGCCTATGTCTAAGGTCCATAACAAATGACACAACCCGTTTCTCTATTCTGAAAAAAACTAGATGCTAAAAAGCTTTGGTTTTAAAGCATTAAAGAGTTATTTGGTCCCTTGATAATCTGGCTACACTGCGCCTGAAGCTCAATGCACAATATTGTAAAAAGGTGAATTCTTGTCTAGAATAGATCCACTTGTCATTTTAGCAGATATAGACTGACAGTTAACATCAATGATCGGAAATCATGCAGCAAATATTTGACTCTGGTTGTCAGTGATATTTATTGCACTGCTAGGGAGCGCAAATATTTGCTAGGTATTCAATGGGCACATTGCTAAAACATGAAAACGAATGAGAACCAGGTTATTGGACCCAATGCAGTTTTCCTTGAGGTGTGTGTTTACATTTGAAGGGGTTTTCCAGTTTCAGAAAAATGAAGCTTATTGAATAAAAAGTTATGACATTTTCTAATGTACTCTGAATTATTCCTGGTTTTCAATATCTCTGCTTTCAGTCAGTAAATTAGACACTATGGGATTAATAGATATGTCCTGGTCATATGACACCGATGCATGGCTCCGTACAAAAACTAAACAGTTATCAGAGCCCTCTCTTGTAAGAAACTGCACCAGTTTGAGCACAACCTTACCAGGACAGATCTGCAGCACAATAAACGTGCTCATACGATCACAGATCTTAAAAACCACAAGGAGCTGATAAGCAAACTATATATATAAAAAAAATTGTATAACACTTCATCCCAAAATGCATAGAACCAGAATGCCCCTTTAAGTCAAAAGTTGATTGATTTAAAAAACATATTTGCCGCTAAAATGTGTTCATACCTTCTCAGCTTTGTGTTGCATGAGATCATTAAAAATACCGGTGCATTCATTTATAAACTTTTCACTGACGACAATGTTATCTCCAAAGATTCGAGCAGAAGATTTTTTATTTAATGTTATCATCACTTGCTGGAGTAAGATTGAGGCGTCTTCCACAGAAAAACAGCTTGGTATCAAAGGCTAGAATTGAACAAATCAAGAATAAGACAATTATCCATATGAGCCCGCTATTTTAGAAATACAAGTAATAAATACATTTTCTAAGTTGCCAAGCCCCAGCAAAGCTGTATAAACTGAAATGTATTTGCTTTCTGTGACTATTAAAAAAGTACAACATTTTAAACAGGTTCTCCGCTTTGGACAAACCCCACTTGTTAGAGAAGTTGTTTGACCATATGCTGATCACAGAGTCTCTTCGCTGGGACGCACAGCGGGTATCTGTCATTTGTGCAGGAGTGTTCAATATCCCTGCAGCGCTGCCACAAATTGAGCATTACACCGTACCCGTTCAAACCAATGTGTACTGTGTAATTCATGAAAAGACAGGTCCGCCAGAGCCAGAGCCACTCTTTGCAACCACTATCCCCGCTGACCAAGAGATGAGGATCAGGGGAACCCCCTGTATTAATGTAGAGTTCCCTAAAAATGTATTAGTTACATAAGCAGTTGCCATTTTCATATATCAAAGTCAGTGCAATAGGATAGCTAAAAGAGGATGAGGATTCTTATGCGATTGTATGCTCTGGTAGACAACACCCCCCACATATAAAGGACACATTAAATACTTGGAACATTTTTATTCTGGAATATACTATATCTTGCCAGTCAGGGCCACAACGACTCAAGAGACAGTGACTTACACAGATACAGTACCTCAATATCCAGCCATGATCCTGAGCTTATAGCTTCTTCAGCTGAAGCTTCCACCTGGTCCACTATACTTTGACCAACACATACAGACTTTAAATAAATTAAAGAGGCAGACTTGTATCTCTTTCTTATATATCCGATCGGGTCTGGGATCCCAAGTCTAGATAAGGAATCATACTCTGAAAAAAAATAGAAGAAAAATATATATGGATTAAAGGGTAACTAAACGTTCAGCAAACTTCTGACATGTCATAGTGACATGTCAGAAGTTTTGATCGGTGGGGGTCCGAGCACTGAGAACCCCCACCAATCGCTAAAATGAAGCAGCAAAAGAGCTCGTCCGAGCGCTAAGCCACTTTGTTTCTGTTCGGCTTTTCGTGGAAAGCCGATGTAGCGGTGTACGAGCCCATAGACTTTCTATTGAGTCCGTACACCGCTACATCGGCTTTCCGAGAAAAGCCAAAACAGAAACTAAGCTGCTCAGCGATCACATGAGCGCTTCTGCCACTTCGTTTTAGTGATTGGTGGTGTCTCAGAAGTTTTGATCGGTGGGAGTCAGAGCACTGACATTTCGCTAATAGGTTCCATCGGATTTCCATAATTTCACCGTGAAAAATAATGCAGCATGCCACGCTATTTTTTCCGGTACTTTGGACTGGAACACAGCCTTACAGAATACGCTAGACGTAAATGGACACTAAATCTTCATACAACTTGTGCTAATCTAATAGTATACCTGATATCTAAGACCTTTGCAATTTACTTTCTTCAAAAAGTTTTCGGTCTTATTCTTGCAAAGTCTGTATGAAACTGCCACTAGGTGTCTCCCTTCCTGCAATCTGCTGTCCACCCCGTGCTGTCATGAAAATGCCATCTATAGTTGCAGAAAAGATGGACTGTAGGAGGTGACTTCATGTGCACTTGTCCCTTTGCGATCTAATGTTTGCCGCACGTATCTCTCAATAAGAACTAAACAGCTGCATGTAAGGGCTAATGCAGTACTCATGTAAATCTAAAATTAGTTTTTTTCCCACGAATTGCGGCAAAACCGCACCATTTTACAATGATCTCACGAAAATCCACATTGTAGTGTCAGATTTACATATCAGTGATGGAGAGAGCAGGAAATAACAGGACAGCTGAAACAGAGGGAATAGGAGGAGATTCTGAAAGCACTAAAATGCAGGTGGAATGTCATAACATCATTTGGGATGAAGGAGAATCTTAAAAGCGCATTCACATTTGAACACCAATTTACAGTTAATTTATAGAACGAAACTACATAAAAATGTAGTCATTCTGTAAATACATTGCATTTCTTTGGCCTCGTTCACACTTACGCATTTGATTAGAATTTATAAAGATCTATTTAAAAAATCAGCACAGATTAATTTTTTTTTTTAATAGTGTTCAAGGGTGGAAATTTACTTTACGTTGTACACAAAATCTACCAACTCATGAATTTTCACGTTTTGAGCAGTTAGGTTTTAAGAAAGATTGTTGAGAAGGGGTGTAAAGTTTGTGGAATTGCCTCTTGAACAGCATAGTAGGCCTTGCAGTTTGACAATGTCCTATTTCTATTTTCATTAAAACAAACAAGCCATAGTACGGAATGTTGTATTTTAAAGAAAATAAAAGAGCTCAGCTCGCAGGTCTAGAGGCAGAAAGTGAAAAGCCAGCTATTTCATGCCAGGACGTGCATTCTCTGAATCACCTTCATGCAGCGGAAAACAAGATTCACAAAGACCTCCTTGTTTCTTTAACAGAGAAAAGTAGTGTGTTACCTAGGTAACCGTTTTGCTTGAAAAAGGCGTCTATCCAATTGCTCTGTGTTCTGGCATAGATGTCGGGAATAAACACTGCCTTGTCCTGTCTTCCACCGACCACTGTGCCCTTTAAACGTCCACAGTTAACAAGTTCCTCCAACAGTGCTGCAAAAAAGGATTAACAAAGCATTTAAGGAACGTCTAAAGATCACCTCTTAATTGTCAGAGCAGCCTGGAAAACACTGCGTACAATGTAAAATGTACTGGACAGGTATCCTATAGTGCATTAAATCACAAGACCGTTGTATACATTACAAGGCAAAAGCAGATCTTGCACTCAGGGCAACCCCTGTCCATTATTACATGTCCTCCTCACACCTTTATTATACCAAGTGGCTTTTGCTTTGGAGGCACACTAATGTAGTACAGTCACCCATTGACTCCTGTGGTGTCCGTAGAATACTAGATTTCCCTAGCAACAGACAAGAAGCCTGGCAATCAGGACAGGGCTTGGTGCCATCTCAAGAAAGAAGATGGTAGATGGACACAGACATATGCTGGGTGGTCAGTATACCAAAACAATAGCCAAGCCATCGGTTTGAAAACAGATCCATCATACCTATCATCTTTAAAGAACGGGAGCTATGATGGTAGTGACTAATAAGAGCCCAAAGCTACAATTAAGAAGAACAGTCTTTAGGAATACTACACAGTTATGGTAAACCGAGAATTATACAGTTACCTCAATTTAATCCAACTACTTTTCAACTGAAATATGTGAGAAATAGGTATCTTAATTAGCATATTGATAAGGATAAGAAAATGGGGAAATTACAGCACTCAAAATAAGACCAAATATTTATTACAATACTATAAATTCAATTTAATGACTATGTACACCTTTGACTTTTTTTTTTTAAATACTATCTAAATACTATTAAAAAATATTTGTACTTTTTTTAGATACAGCTGCTTTGGATCCTGTATACGGAGAGGTTGTATGTAGCACAGAAATCTGTATCAGTCAGGTTAGCGGGATTGACGTGTTCCGTGTCAGCGGGTCCTGCTTATCTCAGATACGCAGAATTGAGCGGTTATCGATCACATCTAAGTTCACAACTTAGATGTGATAGATTAGAGTTGGATCCCCAGTGTCCAAGACATGCAGGATCCGCTGTCACTGAATCCGTCAGTGCTGCGGATTTGATGGATCCAGGCCTTCCGTATGATACAGCTGCTCTGTATACAGGACACAAAGCTGCTGTATCTCAAAAAGTAAAAATGATTTCTTTAAAAAAGTATTTTGAAAGTTGCACCAATCACTCTGATAAACATTTTTAGTTTAACCAGTTCAGGCCCGGGCTATTTTGCGCCTTCAGGACCAGACACCGTTTAGCCCTTTTTAGCACGTGTTAGTTAAATGGCTATAACTTATTTGTTGCGCTAACGGCGTTTTGCGATGTTTTTTCCATAGACAATGCAGGTTTCTTTTTTATACACATCCTTTCTGCTATTTTAGAATTTTTATTCTTGAAGTTTGAAAACGTTTTTTTTGGGGGTGGGTATTTTGTGTATTTATAATTTATTTTTTTTTGCACTTTACCTTACTTTTATTTTTTTACTATGGTCTGTCCCTCAAAGGTCAAAAAAGACCTTTGGGGATCTTAATATATTTTTTTTTTCCTTTCTTTTACACCATCTTTTCCACTGTAACTGGAGCTGCACAGCAACCCCGGTTACAGGGGAAATCAGCCGTCATATAGTGACGATTGTCACTAATAGGGCTGTGCTGGGTCTTGTAAGACCCAGCAGCAGTCTGTCACTAACAGCACCCGGCGATCATGTGACCAGTCACATGATCACCGGGAGGAATAGAGACAGCGCCGCTGCCTCTATTCCTATACACAGCGTTCATTGAGTACAAGAGATCAGAGAAGACAGAAGCAGCAAAAGCTGCTTCTATCCTCTCCTCAGGATCCCCGGCAGTCACTGACAGCCGGAGACCCGACATTCAGCTGCCCGATCGCTCAGTGAGCAAGCTAAAACCCGAGCCATAAAAAGTCTATGGCTCGGGTTTTAAGGACCCTGACCGCTGGCCGTAAAAACACAGCCAGTGGTCGGGAACCAGTTAAAAAACAAGAACAAAGTGTACATAGCAGCAGTTTTTAAATAGTCAAGACCTAAACACCATAGAAAACTCAGAGCATATTCAAACATTGGACCTGAATGAATATCAGCCAGGCGTATGGATTTCCCATAGATGCGTTTTCACAGAATAGTGAAACTTACTGGCCTGACTGCGTACATCTTTGAGCAGCCTGGACTGGTCTGTTTATTACTGAAAGTCTGCAAGACGGGAGATCGCTATTTGAATTATTCATCTGCCTCTTCCTCTGACTGAATATTTATGCTAGTATATGGCATTTTCTGCTGAAAGGTAACGGCTGTCCTTACAAGTTATAATGTGTGGAACCATTAGGCCAGGCTGGAGTTATCTGTGATGGTAAGGTCACGACTACTTTTATTCTGGCTCCTGCTACTTTCGATCAGTAGTTGTCTTATTTTAACTATTATATTAAATGTTTTGTTGGCATATATATATATATATATATATATATATATATATATATATATATCTCTATCTATCTATCTATCTATCTAAAGCGTTTACAGCTTCATACAGATGATAAAGTGAGAACAAACAAGAGTAGTTTAGCAGATACCATTTAGTATTATATTTATTTAAATCAATGCATGAAAGATGCTGAAATACTTACAGTACAGGAGATGCTCGGGAAAACCATATTGAGAAATCAAACTGATTACTGGTGTGGGCCTAAAACAGAACACAAGATCACTGGTCACTATTTCAGTTTGTTTGTTTTTATTTTTAATTAATGTAAAACCAATTATTAACTTTTTCTGCGTTTTTTTCTTCTCCACTACTTTGTATTGATAAAACCAGAATAAGAGTAATTTGAGGTTATGTAAACTGAGAAACTACACAATAGACCATATTTTTCGGACTCCTGACCGCTTCTTACTTAACACCTTCCCGACCCATGACGCGCCGGCACATCGTTGAGAGGGGAGGGGGATGATGTTTGGAGCGGAGCCCGCTCCATACGCTGCAGGTGTCAGCTGTGTTGTAACTAGTTAAATACCGCGGTCAATAGCGACCGCAGCATTTATAGGGGTTTTGTCATAAATGTCCTTCATGAGATATCCACAGGATGTCATAAATGTCAGATAGGTACGGGCCTCACCTGTGAGGCCCGCACCTCTCTCTAGAACGGGGCCCCCTAGACCCCGTTCTATCTTACCAGGCTCCGCTGTGTCCCGGCCACTTCCTGGTTAGGTGGTCGGAAGTTACGGAAACAGCCGAGTCTTCGCTAAGCTACGCTGTTTCCGTAACTCCCATAGAACTGAATAGTAGTTACGTTGTTTCTGTGCAGTGTATTGTACCAGAGATCTAATGATCATTAGTTCAAGTCCCCTAGGGGAACTAATAACGTGTAACAAAAAAAAAAAAAAAATCCCCGTTATTTTCCCCAAGCAAGACGTAAAAATAAAAAATATTGTATCCGTAGAAGTCCGAAACTATTACAATATAGCGTTTTGACTCGCACAGCGAACGGTGTAAAAAAAAAAATCATTTTAAAACCCCAGAATCAGTTTTTTTTTTTGTCACCACAGCTCTAAAAAGAATGAAATAAAAAGTGATTAAACAAAAAATCTTAAAAAATGGTTCTAATAAAAAAAGTACAGCTTGTCCCGCAAAAAATAAGCCCTCACACCGCTCAGCAATTAAAAAATATAAACGTTATGGCTCTGAGAATATGGTGAAACCAAACAATTTTTTTTTAACCAATGGTTTTTTCCTTGTAGAAGTAGTCAAATATGTATTTTTTTTCCTATTTTCTGTTTAAAACCTGAGTGCCTCTTATGGTCCGAAAAATATGGTACTTTGTGCATTTGGTATTCACTTTGAATATTATGAAGAGGGGGATAGAAACAAACAGAATTTCTCTGGTGACTGGTATAGTGCCAAGGGACTGGCACAGGGCAAATGTGGTGCTTATTTTTTTTTTTATAAATAAATTTAAATAAGAACTCTAGGTCTTCCCCGGGTAATTGTAGACCAGTAAACTTAACATCCATGACAGCCAGCACGGTTTTACCAAGGACAGAAGTTGTCAAACCAACCGGATTTGTTTTTATGAAGAGGTGAGCAGAAGTCTAGACAGAGGGGCCGCTGTGGATTTAGTGTTTTTGGACTTTGCAAAGGCATTTGACACTGTCCCTCATAGACATCTAATGGGTAAATTAAGGACTATAGGTTTAGAAAATATAGTTTGTAATTGGATTGAGAATTGGCTCAAGGACCGTATCCAGAGAGTTGTGGTCAATGACTCCTACTCTGAATGGTCCCCGGTTATAAGTGGTGTACCCCAGGGTTCAGTGCTGGGACCACTATTATTCAACTTATTTATTAATGATATAGAGGATGGGATTAATAGCACTATTTCTATTTTTGCAGATGACACCAAGCTATGTAATATAGTTCAGACTATGGAAGATGTTCGTGAATTGCAGGCAGATTTAAACAAACTAAGTGTTTGGGCATCCAGTTGGCAGATGAAGTTTAATGTAGATAAATGTACAGTTATACATCTGGGTACCAACAACCTGCAGGCATCATATGTCCTAGGGGTATCTATACGGGGAGAGTCACTTTTTGAGAAGGATCTGGGTGTAGGCAGAAGAAAAAGATTTGGAGAATCAGATCTCACCTATATAGCAATTAATAAAATTATTGCCCCTAGGGTCCTAAACAAACTACTATGTTCATTACACAGGGGAAAAAATTGTGGCGGTCTTAAATGCAGTCTTTCGGTCATAGGATCATGTGGCATGAACAGTAGGTGCATAAAAACACTTACCTCGTAATTGCAGTGAAAAGTCCTCGGATGCGTGCCCTATGGCGGGCAACAAATGACTCCGTATAAATTACACCCGTGTTGTTCTGATCAATTTTCCCTTGAATAACACTTCCAAGTCTTAGTGCCAATGACTGCAGGTAAAGAGGGTTTAAGAAAAACCTTCAATAAGCAAAAGTGACTGGCTACTCACCTTACCAGTTATTGGACTCACTATTGTTGACTTAGCAGATTCCATTACCTCCGAAATAAAAACAAAACACAATCCCCCCCCCCCCCTCTATCTAGAGCGCTGGGGGACCAAGAATATCTCTGCTTAATATGGATTTCAAAGGGTACCTTGTCATACGTAATATCCATAGTGGAGGAAATAAATGATTCGCATCCACTACAGTCCCACTGCAACCAGGGATATTTTTGTTCAAGGGAACAACCCCTGAAAACCATATGAACTAATGATATCTAATTGTCCCAGTCTTGTTATATTACATTTATAGATTAATTTGTGGTGCAGGAAAGGTATAAGGCAGATGTATAAAACTGATTATTTACAATAAACTTGCAAAAAATTGACAATAATGAAGAGTTTAACCCCTTCCCTCTTTAGCCACTTTTGACCTTCCTGACAGAGCCTCATTTTTCAAATCTGACATGTGTCACTTTATGTGGTAATAACTCCGGAATGCTTTCACCTATCCAAGCGATTCTGAGATTGTTTTCTCGTGACACATTGGACTTTATGTTACTGGCAAAATTTGCTCGATATGTTCAGTATTTAATTGTGAAAAACACCAAAATTTAGCGAAAAATTGCAAAAATTAGCATTTTTCTCAATTTAAATGTATCTGCTTGTAAGACAGGCAGTTATAATACACAAAATTGTTGCTAATTAACATCCCCCATATGTCTACTTTAGATTGGCATCGTTTTTTGAACATCCTTTTATTTTTCTATGACCTCACAAGGCTTAGAACTTTAGCAGCAATTTCTCACATTTTCAAGAAAATTTCAAAAGGCTATTTTTACAGGGGCCAGTTCAGTTGTGAAGTGGTTTTGAGGGCCTTATATATTAGAAACCCCAAAAAAGTCACCCCATTTTAAAAACTTCACCCCTCAAAGTATTCAAAACAGCATTTAGAAAATGTCTTAACCCTTTAAACATTTCACAGGAATTAAAGCAAAGTAGAGGTGAAATTTACAAATTTCATATTTTTCTGCAGAAATACATTTTTAATACAATTTTTTTTATAACACAGAAGGTTTTACCAGAGAAATGCAACTCAATATTTGTTGCCCAGTTTTTGCAGTTTTAGGAAATATCCCACATGTGGCCGTAGCGTGCTACTGGACTGAAACACCGGCCTCAGAAGCAAAGGAGCACCTAGTGGATTTTGGGGCCTTATTTTTGTTAGAATATATTTTAGGCACCATGTCAGGTTTGAAGGGCTCTTGCGGTGCCAAAACAGTCAAAATCCCCCAAAAGTGACCCCATCTGGGAAACTAGACACCTCAAGGAAATTATCTAGGGGTGTAGTGAGCATTTTCACCGCACAGGTTTTTTACAGAAATTATTGGAAGTAGGCCGTGAAAATTAAAATCAACATTTCTTCAAAGAAAATGTAGGTTTAGCGATTTTTTTTCTCATTTCCACAAGGACTAAAGGAGAAAAAGCACCGCAAAATTTGTAAAGCAATTTCTCCCGAGTAAAACAATACCTCACATGTGGTAATAAACGGTTGTTTGGAGACACGGCGTGGCTGAGAAGGGAAAGAGCGCCATTTGGCTTTTGGAGTTCACATTTAGCAGGAATGGTTTGCGGAGGCCATGTCACATTTACAAAGCCCCTGAGGGGACAAAACAGTGAAAACCCCAAACAAGTGACCCCATTTTGGAAACTATACCCCTTGAGGAAATTATCTAGGGGTATAGTGAGCATTTTGACCCCACAGGTTTTTTGCAGAAATTTTTGCAAGTAGGCTGTGAAAATGAAAATCTACATTTTTTCAAATAAAATGTAGGTTTAGCTAATTTTTTTTCATTTCCACAAGGACTAAAGGAGAAAAATCACCATAAAATTTGTAAAGAAATTTCTCCCGAGTAAAACAGTACCCCACATGTGGTAATAAACGGCTGTTTGGACACACGGCGAGGCTGAGAAGGGAAAGAGCGCCATTTGGCTTTTGGAACTCAAATTTAGCAGGAATGGTTTGCGGAGGCCATGTTACATTTACAAAGCCCCTGAGGGGACAAAACAGTGGAAACCCCCCACAAGTGACCCCATTTTGGAAACAACACCCATTGAGGAAATTATCTAGGGGTATAGTGAGCGATTTGACACCACAGTTTTTTTGCAGAAATTATTGGAAGTAGGCCCTGAAAATAATAATCTACATTTTTTCAAAGAAAATGTAGGTTTAGCTAATTTTTTCTCATTTCCAGAAGGACTAAAGGAGAAAAAGCACCACAAAATTTGTAAAGCAATTTCTCCCGAGTAAAACAATACCCCACATGTGGTAATAAACGGCTGTTTGGACACACGGCAGGGCTTAGAAGGGAAAGAGCACTATTTGACTTTTTGAGATCACATTTAGCAGGAATGATTTGCGGAGGCCAGGTCACATTTGCAAAGCCCCTGAGGGGACAAAACAATGAAAACGCCCAAAAAGGGACTCCATTTAGGAAACTACACCTCTTGAAGAATGCATCTAGGGGTGTAGTGAGCATTTTGACCCCACAGATGTTTCATAGAATTTATTAGAATTAGGCAGTGAAAATAAAAACAGTCCTTTTTCTTCAATAAGACGTAGCTTTAGCGCAAATTTTTTCATTTTCTCAACAAATAAAGGAAAAAAAGAACCCAACATTTGTAAAGCTATTTCTCCCGAGTACGGCAATACCCCATATGTGGTCATAAACTGCTGTTTGGGCAAACGGCAGGGCTCAGAAGGGAAGGACCGCCATTTGGAGTGCAGATGTTGCTGGATTGGTTTCTGGGCACCTGTGGGCCCAAAACAGTGGAAACCCCCCAGAAGTGACCCCATTTTGTAAACTACACCCCTCAATGCATTTACCAAGGGGTGTAGTAAGCATTTTAACCCTGCAGGTGTTTTGTAGAAATTAGTGTGCGCTCAATGTTGCAGAGTGAAAATGGGATTTTTTTCCATAGATATGCCAATATGTGGTGCCCGGCTTGTGCCACCATAACAAGACAGCTCTCTAATTATTATGCGGTGTTTCCCGGTTTTAGAAACACCCTACATGTGGCCCTAATCTTTTGTCTGGACATATGACAGGGCTCAGAAGTGAAGAGTACCATGCGGAGTGGAGGCCTAATTTGGCGATTTACAAAGTATTGGTTCACAACTGCAGAGGCTCAGATGTGAAATAATAAAAAGAAACCCCTGATAAGTGACCCCATTATGGAACTGCACCCCTCAAGGCATTTATTAAGGGGTGTAGTGAGCATTTTCACCCCACAGGTCTTTTCCATAAATGAATGCGCTGCGGATGGTGCAAATTAAAAATTTATATTTTTCCCTAGATATGCCATTCAGTGGCAAATATGTCATGCCCAGCTTATGACGCTGGAGACACACACCACAAAAATTGTTAAAAGGGTTCTCACGGGTATGACGGTGCCATATATGTTGAAGGAAACTGCTGTTTGGGCACGCTGTAGGGTTCAGGGCCGAGGGAGCACCATTTGGCTTTTGGAGAGCGGATTTTGCTTGGTACTATATTTGTTTGAGTATTGCTGGTGTTTTATAATGTGGGGGTACATGTAAGCGGGGCGGAGTATATAAGGGGCATAGTCAGGTGGTATAAAAAAATAAAAATAATCCATAGATGTGTGTTACGCTGTGAAGCAATCCTTTCTGCACAGGCCGGTGTCGCACTGATAAATGGTGTCATTTCTTATCCCCCTTTTGGTCCACACTCCGCGCCTTTGTAGTTTGGGGAATTTTGCTGGGAAAGTATTATCCTGGTATAATACGGGCACCGTCGCTTCCATCGGATATGATTGGGCCCTCCCTTCCTGGTTCCCTAATTTTAGGTCCTTGATAAATCGCCTCTTGAAACAGAAGAAATGTTCTCCTCGGGCACAACTGCATATTTTTTTATTTCCTGACTTATTGGAGCCATAACTAATTTTATTTTTCATAGACGTAGCGGTATGAGGGCTGGTTTGTTGCGGGACGAGCTGTAGTTATTATTGGTACCATTTTGGGGTACATGTGACTTTTTGATCACCTTTTATCCTATTTTTTGGGATGCCAGGTAAACCAAAAAACGCAATTCTGGCACAGCTTTTTTTGGTTTTTTTTTATACAGCGTTCACCACGCATTATAAACTACATGTTCCCTTTATTCTGCGGGTCAGTACGATTCCGGCGATACCTCATTTATAGAACTTTTTTATGTTTTACAACTTTTTGCACAATAAAATTACTTTTGTAAAAAGAATGTATTTTTTCTGTCGCCAAGTTGTGAGAACCATAACGTTTTAATTTTTTTGTCGACGGAGTTGTATGAGGGCTTGTTTTTTGCGGGACGAGCTATAGTTTTTATAGGTACCATTTTTGGATACGTGCGACTTTTTGATCACTTTTTATTGTAATATTTGTAGGGCAAAGTGACTAAAAAACAGAAACTCTGGTAACGTTTTTTACGGGTTTTTTTTACGCTGTTCACCGCGTGCAATAAATAATATAATATTTTGATACCTCCGGTCGTTACGGTCGTGGCGATACCAAATACATATGGTTTATTATTATTTTTCAATAATAAAGGACTTGATAAGAGTAAAAGGGGGATTGTGTGTTATTTGATTACTTGAAACTTTTATTGTTTTCAAACTTTTATTTTTTGCACTTTTTTTTACACTTTTTTATACTTTTTTTACACTTTTTCTCAAGTCCCACTAGGGGACTTGAAGGTCCAACGGTCAGATTTTTTTTTTTCTAATACATTGCACTACCTATGTAGTGCAATGTATTAGATCTGTCAGTCATTCACTGACAGCAAGCCGTTTAGGCTTCGCCTCCCGGCGGGGCCTAAATCGGCTTCCGTAATGGCAGAGCAGGAGACCATTGTGTCTCCTGTTGCCATAACAGCAGTCGCCAGTCCCGATTGCCTGTCAGGGCTGGCGATCTGCTTGTAACCGCTACGATGCAGCAATCGCTTTCGATTGCTGCATCGAAGGGGTTAATGGCAGGGATCGGAGCTAGCTCCGGTTCCTGCCGTTACAGGTGGATGTCAGCTGTACAGTACAGCTGACTTCCACCGCTGATGACGCCGGATCAGCTCCTGACCCGGCGCCATCTTGCCGGCAGCTACGGAAGCCGATCAGGCTCCGCCGCCGGGCGGATCTTGACCGGCTTCGGTGCTAGGCAGACCGGGAGGCCAGTATTAGGCCTCCGGTTGCCATTGCAGCCACCGGAACCCCGGCAATTTCATTACTGGGGTTCCGATGAGCTGCAAACACCTTAAGTGCAGCGATCGCGTTTGAGCGCTGCACTTAAGGGGTTAATGGCGGGGATCGAAGCTAATTTCGGTCCCCGCCGTTACAGTCGGATGTCAGCTGTAAGATACAGCTGAGATCCGGTGATGATGGGACCGGCTCAGCTTCTGAGCCGGTGCCAAACGTTTGACGTACATGTACGGCAAGATGCGGGAAGTCAGTACTTTCCATGACGTACATGTACGTCAAATGTCGGGAAGGGGTTAAAGAGAACCTTTCACCTTTCACAAACACCGTCTCACTTTACACTTTTTTTCCTATCTTCCTCCGTTATTTACATATCGGTGCCGTTAGATTTGGTGCCCGATAGGTAAATAAGCCCTTGAACGGTCAATGGGGCGTTTCTATAACTAAATGGCAAGGGGCGTGATGTTTTCGTTCTCTGACACTGTCCAATCAGCTACGGACAGTGTCAGAGCGGCTTGCGTGGTGTTCCCTCCCGTGAGAACACACAGACTGGCGGTTCTGCAGAGAGTGCTCTCTCAGTCTGTGTGTGTTCTCACGAGAGGGAACACAGCGCAAGCCGCCCTGACACTGTCCATAGCTGATTGGACAGTGTCAGAGCAAAGACATCACGCCCCCTTGCCATTTAGTTAGAAACGCCCCATTGACAGTTCCGGGGCTTAGTTACGTATCGGCGCCAAAAATAAAAGGCACCGATACGTAAATAACGGAGGAAGTTAGAAAAATTATTTCAAGTGAGGCAGGGTTTGTGAAGCCCTGCCTATTACATGCTGCACGCAGCTGCACATGTATGGGGAGGTGAAAGGTTCTCTTTAAGAACTCGCTTAGGTTTAGGCTGAAAACTATATTCCAGTAAATGTCAACAGTGAGAAGTATCAGATTTATGCCCTAATGCAGTAGTAATAATAAAAGAAATAGAGAGCTGCTGAAATATGGCTCTGGCGCAGTCTTTTATCACCTCTGTCAGGAAGTCTCCAGGAAGGTCGTATGTCTTGCATAGTTCTGATATAGTCACTTGGCCGGCTTCCTGCAATTTATCATTAACTTCTTCAGCTATCTGGTCCAAATAGTTGCTAATAAAAACAAGAAAAATTAAATTGGTGTGTGTCACACTTATGTATATGAAGCTCAGATATAGTTATGGGTTAACAATAAAAATACAAACTAATAAACTATTCATACCTGAGATTTCATAAGCCAATTCTAAATAAATCTCTAATTATTAACATTTAAAATCCTTCCAGATTGTGACTAATAATTGTATTCGCCATACTACAATTCCGTTTATTACAACAGTATCATCTATTCATATAGAACTAATTATTTCTTAAAAGGGTTGTCCACTTTGGCTATTTCGATTTGTTAATGATAAGCAGATCACAGGTTGTCCTGCTGCTAGTCCGACCAGCATGCAGCTGTCATCTGTGGGGGAACCCGGCAGCAGATGTTTCTTTTTCCAGCGGCACCATCACAGCAAAAATAAAGTATTACATGGTGCACATTGGAATTAATGGATGCTGTTTTAATTCATGGACGTGCTGGGTCTCCTGAGCGCAGCTTTTTGTCCTGGCTAGCAGATGAGGGTCCTAAATGGGGATTTGAAAACCAACTTTCTGACCCCTTTCAGGTGATGCCAGCTTAAACTCTCCCATCCCTTGAAGGAAATGTAGGTGCTGTATTTGCTCAGCTGGCAAGAAGAATACTCTATTTTGTTTCTTTTGTAATATTTAATAAAGTTTAATGTGTGTTTACTTTCAAATGAACAATTTTTTTTAAATGGTAATTATAGACATTTTTTTTTTTAATTATTATTTTTTTTAACAGTCTTAGGCCCCATGCGCACAACCGTAAAAAAATCTACCGCAATACGGTTCGCAATTGCGGCCCTGTTCAGTTCTATTGGCCACGCACACCTTTCCGTATCACTACGGAAGAGTGTCCGTCCCGTGAATAGACATGCACAATATGTGGTCGGCAATGCCCATCAAACAGCCCTGAGCAGGAAGGACATTCCCATTTATAATTTGTATTTTCTGTATACTCTCATAATGTTAGGTATGGACCCAAAGGTGCCTGCCCTCTTCACACAGAGTTTTTTGCCGCGGGTTTTGCAGCGGAAACCAGGGAAGAAAAAAGGCCGAAATTGCCTCCTATTGACCTCAATGGAGGGTGGAGGAGTTTTTTCCCCCGCGAAAAAAAAAAAAAAAAAACGCTCACAGGAAAAAGAAGCGACAAGCCCTATCTGGAGGAGTTTTCCACCTCAAAAACCCCATTGAAATCAATGGGAGACGGAAATAAAACATTTTTTTTCACGATTTTTTACTTGTTTTTTTCAACAAAAACGCTCGCGGTTATTCCCTCTGTCTGTTGAAGAAATAGGAAAAAGTAAAAAAAACAAAAAAAATAAAAAAAACGCCTCAAATAACCCCGGCAAAACACCGCGTCAAAAAACGGGTGTGGTGCAAAACCACTTAAAAAAACAACTGAGCTTATTTTTCCAGGCAGAATGTTCTGCCTGCAACAAAAAAAAAAACAAACAGTGTGAACATATGCTACTATACTAGGGTCTTTAGGATTTATGCTAGGGCTACAGCCCTGGTGGCAGGGAAAGGCAAGTGTTGTTTTAGCTGGTCACATCTACAATACTTTACAACTGAAATAAGACAAATTTAAACTTCAGTCGATACTAAAGTCTGAAACTAAACCTTCAAGCAGCAAAATCAATCTTGACTTTTTTTTTTCTTCTCACTTTTTTCTCTGTGTCTCCTGCTGGCATTTGAAGTCCCCAAGTCATAATCTAGATTAGAATATTAAATAAAGGCTGGCCAATTCTTTTTAATAGAGATATCTGAAAGTGGTGGAAATTCCTTTGTTCCATTGAAAAAGTATAAAGCTCGTAGCAGATAAATTATATACATTGGTCAGCCAGAACATTAAAACCACTGACAGGTGAAGTGATTCACATTGTTTATCTTGTTACAATGGCACCTGTCAAGAGTTAAGATATATAAGGCCCTGTTCACAACAAGTTTTTTGCGGCTAGAAAATTCTGCTTCAAAATTCAGAGCGGGGGAGAAAAAAAACAAAAAAAAAAAACGCCTCCAATTCCCATTGAAATCAATGGGGGGAGTTTTTGGCGCGTTTCCTGAAGCGGCTTCTGCGTAAAAAAAACTGTGTGTGAACAGGGCCTTAGGCAGCAAGTGAACAGTAAGTTCTTGAAAACAATTAGTCCGGTTACAAACAGAATATGACCCGCCCCCCCAACCAGTTCTATAAAGAACTCCAGTTGCGCCATGCGTATGATACAGAATGTAAAACCCTAGAGTTGACATTGGTTTAGAATACTAGGATTGGGCTGAATGGAAAGATACATCTTCCCTCAGGTCTAAATTCCCTTATTTATAAAAGTCTTTTAATGCGAATTCTGGAAAAGTTTCTGTCTTCCCTGCAAGGCAAATGGGAAGGCGATTTAGGATCCATCGAGGAAGCTCAGTGGAATGATATCCTACTAAGAGGGGCCAAACTTTCCATGAGTGAAACCTACCATATGGCACACCTTTATCTACTACACAATGTGTACAGAACTCCAGTGTTCCTACAGAACATTAAAGTCAGAAACGCCATACTCTGCCCTAAAAATAATAATCTGGGTACATAGCTTCATATGATGTGGCAGTGCCCTTAACTCCAGGGATATCGGTGTTAGGATAACCTCCATTCATCAGATGTCAATAGATTTGACTTATTTTGTCTACATCTTGGGATATGTGGAAGACATCTCAATTTCTGAACACTTCAAATTAGCAACTGCTTGATTACTATATATGGCTAGAAAACATAGCGCAATATTGGATTACCGAGCAACGCCCGACCATGCAAGAATTTATAGTAAAAACAAATTGGTTGCTTCAAATAGAAAAAAAGTTTACTGTGAAAGGGAGCCAAGACAAGTTTGAGAAGGTCTGGGCTCCTTGGTTAGATACGCCGGGTCTGGTCCCTTCCTCATTTATTAGATACACGATGTTAGGGGGAACCATGGGTCTTACACCTAGATCTACTGGATTGATTTGACACATAATCAAATCCCTCACCACAATCAGCCCTCCAGTTTGGGCTGAAGCGTGGCATGTGGACACATGGGTGAAAAAGTAATTTTCCCTATTTCTGGGATAGCAGCCTTTTCCATGTTTTATTAAAAAAGGATCTCAAGCCAGGTGGCACAGCCTTATAACCCAACTTTGACTATTTGGTGCTGCTTAAAATATTTTTTCATGCATAAACTGCATAAAAAAAACGAAGACTAATAATGTAATATACCATTTCATAGACCTGCTTTTTCAGTCTAGACTAGTTTAACACACAATCTCTGAGGTTCTGTCACAATGATGCAGATATGAAAAGGTGAATACAAGTCTGCAGTGAATAATATTTTGCTTTATCGTACATGTACATACATATATAGTAAAAACGTGTTTACTTACTGATCAACAAGCTGTCCAAGCACCAGCTGAACATTTTTATCTAGTTTCACAAGCTCATTGGCTCTACTTTCAATGTGAGTCAGGTCAACATTGACAACCTGTTAATGAGACGACATCATATATTAGACAGGATACATAAAATACAGCATGCCTAAAATGACCATCTGCTCATAGATCATTATTAGGCACATAAAAGTAACCATACAAACGGTGGTTCAAATCCCATAAACCATCAGGAGCTAAATGGTTAAACACAGGCCTGACATTTTTTTCTTTTACAAATCACATTTGCAGCGATTAGCCGATAGCATGGTTACAGCAGTAGTCATGGCTACAGATGTCACCATAACTAGAGACTACGACTTCTCTTTAAATACAGACCCGAGTTCTGCATGATAAATCCACAACACAAAACTTCTCCAGTCACTTGACTGCCTTCAGGTAAACGGTGCACGATTGCCAAGGTCTGAATACTGACAGGTTTCTTATATTATGCTCAGAGTAATACAATTTCATACACCACACAAAAATCATTCAAATTAAATTATTCAAAATACACCGTTCTAAAAAAGGGGTGCAGAATTTACAGTTGCACCTGGGTGGTATTGCCTGAGGGCAACAGAGCCCTCTCTGCCATTTAACAAGACAGTAGTAGTATTAAGGGGCAGTGCCTAGGTACAATGGCAAGTCTTGTTAATTGAACAATTATGTACGAATGCTAGAAAAAGGAATCTTATGTAAAATGAAACGAAAAATAAAAATGTAATAAAATTATTTCTTTTGTGATTATACCCTAATAACATGAACACGTGTATGCCACTCAAGCATCTTTAACGCCTTGACACGACAGCCGTATGAGGGCTTGTTTTTTGCAGGTCAAGTTGTAGATTTTTATGGCACCATTTATTATACCATATAATGTACTAGGAAATGGGGAAAAAATTATTTGTGGGGTGAAGCGATTAGGCCATTTTTTGGGGGGTTTGGTTTTTACGGCGTCAATCAGGCAGTAAAAACTACATGTTCACTTTAGTCTACGGGTTAAGATTATGGCAATACCAAATTTAAATGGTTTTATTTCTGTTTTACCACTTCTATAAAAAAAAGAAATTGTTTTGTGTCGCCACATTCTGAGAGCCATAACTTTTTTTTTTTTCCGCCGATTGAGCAATGTGAGGGCTTATTTTTTTGCAGGACAAGCTCAGAAACACTCCAGCTAATTTTTTTTTATTTGCACATATAATGCTAACTCACCAGCAGTATTCCGCCGTGTCATTTTTTCCCTCCAGTTCAGTTGCATCCATGTATTTTTAACCCTTTCATTATAGGAAACTGTCATGTGATCTCAGTCTGACCACCAAATTAGAACACGCTCTGGTGTGTAGACAGGAGGTCAGTCTCTCCTGTGTGTCCGACTTTCTCAGGATTACATCGTCCCCTATAAAACTCCTCCTGGCAGCACTGGGACCCCTCCCCTCCCTGTTCCTCTGTATGTCCTCCATGCATATAGTGCTGATGAAGAGATCAGTTCTGCCCTATCTAAGGGAGCAGGAGTGCAGTGATATAATAGGCGAGTCTATATAATGATAAGCTGCAGTTATAAAACCCCCTGACTGTCTACATTATCTGAGAGTGCTGTGTGCAGAGAGTATAGTGTATTTCTAGGAGAATCTCCTCACTATCTCCTGCGTGTAAGTACTGACATGGAGAAACCTGGCACTAGCAGGAGACAAGATACAGATACATAGGATACACTGGAGACTGCAGTGCGAGGACAGAAGTTCTATGTCACTGATCTATTACTTACTGCACTTAGATAGGACTCAGAGCAGAGCAAGTGCAGTGTGATGAGACTCCGCCCCCTCTGCTTATACAAAGCCTGAAGCATCATGGGAAATGTAGGCTGCATTAGGTGAACCATATCAGAGGGGTACGAATGAACCAAGATGGCAGACGACAACCCATAAATGGCACATTAACTAACACAGATATACACTGGAGCCTCTATATTATTCTTAAATAGCCTATGCTGCACTATATAGGCAAAAAGAGAAATTAAAAAAATATATATTTGCTTGAGTGCTTCCTTGTATCGCCTCATGGATGGTGCAGCCCTGTAATGGCAGTGTGCATAAGATGCTGCAGACAGTGCAGTTTTAACCTATGCATTGCAACGGGTGAAATCCACAGTCAAAATCTGCAACAGAATTGACCCTCTGCAGATTAGAAAATCCGCTACATGGACCTAATTCACATGTATTTAATGAGAACCTGTCACTAGGTCCTACAAAGTTAGTTGGTAGTCTTGCTGAGCTACAGATCCCTGTTTATTTAGCAACCAATATGAAGATGACCCGCTGGCTAGCCAGGTGCGTTGGACCGCCAGCAATTCTCTATGGGCGGAGCTACCACTGAGCCTCTGACGATGACCGATCAGCGTTAGGTGGTTTCCTGAAGACAGTCCTAGGCCAGCATCAACGAGTGGGACCATGATCGCTGAAGACCGAACAGTACAGGTAAGTTTTTTTATTTTGTTACCAGCGTGAGATGATCTACAGGGGGGCTCTATTTACAAGAGGCTCTATGAGGAGCACTATCTACAGGGGGCAGTGTGTATGTGCGTGACAGTGTATGGTGCTTTTACAATCAAGGACGCCGTGTATGCCGAGATTATGTGTGTAGCACCATGAGAATTTTATCTTCATTTATAGGTGCGGAAATGTTTGGAAAAAGTGAGAAGCCGAAGACATTGAGTGGCAAACTGCAGAAACGTGCCGTGGCTGGGAGAAGTAGTCATGAGGTTTGGATCAGATGTAGAAGAAGAGAGAAAAAGAGCCATTGAGAAAACATCACCTGTGAGTCACTCAATGTCAGGGCTCATTTAGACGAACGTGATATACGTCCGTGCAATGCGCGTGATTTTCACGAGCCCCTTACTGCCCTATGTTAGTCTACGGGGCCGTGCAGACTCTCCGTGAGTTTCACGCAGCATGTGTCCGCTGCGTAAAACTCACGACATGTCCGATATTTGTGCGTTGTTCGCACATCACGCACCCATTGAAGTCAATGGGTGCGTGAAAATCACGCCCATCACACGGAAGCACTTCTGTGTGACGCGCGTGATTCGCGCAACAGCAGGAAAAAGTATGAATGAAAACAAAAGCACCACGTGCTTTTCTGTTTACAAACAGTGTCATAATTATGGCGGCTGCGCGAAAATCACGCAGCCACGCATCATACGCTGCTGACACACGGAGCTGTTAAGTACCTTTTGCGCGCGCAAAACGCACACGCTCGTGTAAATCCGGCCTCAATGTTTATTCTGCCTCTAATCAGAACTCTAGTCACTGTATGATCTGCAGCGAGATAACGGGTGGTATGATTTTTTTTTCTCTGTCAAACTAACATCCAGCATATCCTTATCATTGTTCGGGCCACGCAGGGAGCTGTAGTTTTACGCTGTACAAACCTATACGGCAGGTGTTACACTGAATTTGCAAATCATCGCTGTACTGAGCTGTATTTATGTACAGAGATTGATCCTGGTGCTGTATACAGTTAGGTCCAGAATTATTCGGACAGTGACACAATCTTCATGATTTGGGCTCTGCAGGCCACCACATTGGATTTCAAATGAAACAACTGAGATGCAATTGTAGTGTAGACTTTCAGGTTTAATTACAACCATTTTTCTACACAGCCTCCTCATTTCAGGGGCACAAAAAGTAATTGGACAAATTAACATTACCATAAATAAAATTTTGTTTTACTTTGTAGAGAATCCTTTGCAGGCAAGGACTGCCTGAATTCTGGAACCCATGGACATCAAACGCACCATAACACAATGGACCAACACCAGAATATGACATGGCTCCCCAAACCATCACTGACTGGAAACTTCACACTGGACCTCAAGCAACTCCGGGACCTTGATTTCCAAATGAAATGCAAAATTTACTTTCATCTGAAAACCGGACTTTGGACCACTGAGCAGCAGTGCTGGTCCACTGTGTTATATCAAGTCCAGAGTCAACGCAGCGTCTAGCAGGATATTTTCGAGCACTTCATGCTTCCCTCTGCTGACAAGCTTTATGGAGATGCCGATTTATTTTTCCAGCAGGACGTGGCACCTGCCCACACTGCCAAAAGTACAAATGTCTGGTTTAATAACCACAGTGCCAGATTGGCCAGCAAACTCGCCTGACACCAGACGCAACAATGCAGATGAGCTGAAGGCTGCTATCAAAGTAACCTGGGCTTCCATAACACCTCAGCAGTGCCACAGGCTGATCGCCTCCATGCCACGCCGCATTGATGCAGTAATTCATACTGGACTATAAGACGCAGTTATTAGCAAGAATAAATCTTGCTAAAAAGTCCCTGCGTCTTATAGTCGGCAGTCAAGGGACAAGTGCCGGGCCTCCTGACCGCTCCTTACTTAACCCCTTCCCGACCTGTGATGTGCCGGCACATCATGGAGCGGGAAGGGGATGACGTATGGAGCAGGCTCACGCGCTGAGCCAGCTCCATACACTGCAGGTGCCAGCTTCTGACACGCTGCTCTAACAGCCAGGAGCAGTGATGGCGTTGTTCCTGGCCGTTTAACTATATAAATGCTGCGGTCAATAGCAACCGCGGCATTTATAGTGGGTTTTCCCATGAAGTACACTTATAACATATCCACAAGATATGTCAGATAGATGCGGCCCCACATCTGGGACCCGCACCCATCTCTAGAACGAGGCCCCCTAAACCCCGTTCTATCTTACCCGGCTCCGCTGTCTTCCGGCCACTTCCTGGTTGCATAGTCGAGTTACGGAAACAGCGTAACTCGCTGAGCTACGCAGTTTCCGTAACTTCCATAGAACTGGATAGTAGTTACGGAAACTGCGTAGCTTAGCGAGTTACGCTGTTTCCTTAAGTCATACATGTAAGTCCCCTAGTGGAACTAATAAAAGGTGTAAAAAAAAACAAAAACAAAAAAAAACAAAACCTTTTCCCATTTTTCCCCCCAAGCACAATGTAAAAATAAAAAAATTGGTATCGCTGCGTCCGTAAAAGCCGGAAACTATTACAATATAGCATTATTTAAAACCCCAGGATCGTCGTCTTTTGGTCACCATAGCGCTAAAAAGAATTAAATAAAAAAAAAGTGAGAAAAAAAAAAAAAATCAAATCATATGTACCAAAAAAACATGGTACTAATAAAAACTACAGCTCGTCCCGTAAAAAATAAGCCCTCACACCGCTCAAACGATGGAAAAATATAAGTTATGGCTCTCAGAATGTGGTGAAACTGAACAATTATTTTTTTTTTTAACCATTTTTTTTTTTTTTGTAGAAGTAAAATATTCATTTTTCCCCCTATTTTCTTTTCTCTAAAACCTGAGTGCGTCTTTGAAAAAAACGGTAACTTTGATATTCTGACTATAATTAATTGACAAGGACTAGCATGTATGAGCTTGACTCTGGTGCTGTAATTATATAGGATATATTTCGAACAACAAAATTGCAGGGCAGATGGAATTGTTGCAATTCATTGTCTATTTAATGGGAACCTGTCAGGTTGTTTTAACCCCTTGAACCACCACCATGCAGTAATACATGACCTGACAATATTTCCAAACATTTCCCGGTATGCTTTTTTTCAGAAGCAGCGAGATCTATAAAGTAATCTTTTATAAACCGTACACGCTGTAAGCGAATTACTCTTTACCCCTTCCAGCAGCAGCCACTTTTGACTTTCCGGACAGAGCCTTATTTTTCAAATCTGACATGTATCACTAAGGGTAAGGCCACACGTTGTGACATTGGCGCGGTTTCGTTGCATTTGAAAACTGCATGGGGTCAACTGCATGCATTTTTGTCCCTGTAATGCTGCAGTTCTTTTGCATGTTTTTTTTTCTTTTTACACACGTAGTTTTCACTGGTGTTGAAGTTTGTTAGGTTCTTCCTGTATATAGTTCATTACAATGCATTGCAGAACTGTCCGGGTACGTGCACACGTAGTGTTTTCAGCCGTTTTTTGGGCCGTAAACATCACGAAAAAAAATCGGCAGCAGAACGCCTCCAAACATCTGCCCATTGATTTCAATAGGGAAAAACGGCATTCTGTTCCGATGGGCCATTTTTTTTTTAGCCAGTTTCTCAAAACGGACGGGTAAAAAAAACGGCCGCGAAAAAGTGCATATCACTTCTTCAGCCGTTTTTTCTAGACTTTATAGAAAAACAGCTCCAAAAACGGACGTAAAAAAACGCGAGTGGCTTAAAAAGCGTCTGAAAATCAGGAGCTTTTTTCCCTTGAAAACAGCTCCGTATTTTCAGACTTTTTTGCTAAGCGTGTGAACATACCCCTCAGCAAAAACGCAAGCAGTTCAGCAACAACATTTGCAGCGCGGTCATTAACCGCATGCATTGTGAAGATGCGTTCAATCGCACAAAATATACATTGTAATGTAATCGCAGCAGTCTGTCCATAACAAACATTTCACCATAAACTTCTGAAAAAGGACTTGCTGCGGTTTAAAAACGCAACATAAACGCAACGTGGCCGCACCGTGTGGACTTACCCTAAATGTGATAACTTCGGAATGCTTTTATCTCTCCAAGTGATTCTGAGACGGTTTTCTCGTGACACATTGGACTTTAACCCCTTCACGACTGAGCCCGTTTTGGCCTTGTGGACGCAGCCAATTTTTTCAAATCTGACATGTCACTTTATGTGGCAATAACTTGGGAATGCTTTTACCTATCCAAGCGATTCGGAGAATGTTTTCTTGTGACATACTGTACTTTATGCTGGTGGAAAAATTTGATCAACAAGTTCAGTATTTGTTTGTGAAAAACCACAAACTTTAGAGAAAATTTACAAAAATTGTCATTTTTCTAAATTTAAATGTATCTGCTCGTAAGGTCAGATTCACACAATCGTGTGCGTTTTGTGCGTGCAAAAGGTCCGTGTGCCAGCATATGATGCGTGGCTGCGTGATTTTCACGCAGCCGCCATCATTATGCATGGTTTTTATGTTTGTAAACAGAAAAGCACATGGTGCTTTTCTGTTTTCATTCATAGTTTTGACTACTGTAGCGCGTATCACGCGCGGCACACGGAGGTGCGTCTGTGTGCCGTTTTCATGCACCCATTGACTTCAATGGGTGCCTGATGCGTGAAAAACGGGCAAATATAGGACGTCGTGAGTTTTACACAGCGGACATACGCTGCGTGAAAATCACGGACTGTCTGAACGGCCCCATTGACTAACATAGGTCCATGCGACGCGCGTGAAAATCACACGTGTAGCACGGACATATTATACGTTCGTCTGAATAAGCCCTAAAACAGATCGTAATACCACACAAAATAGTTACTAATTAACGTTTCCCATATGTCTACTATGTTTGCATCGTTTTTTGAACATTTTTTTTTTCTAGGATGTCACAAGGCTTAGAACTTTAGCAGCAATTTCTCACATTTTCAAGAAAATTCCAAAACCTATTTTTATAGGTTCCAGTTTAGATCTGAAGTGGCTTTGAGTGCCTTATATATAAGAAACCCCCATAAGTCACCCAATTTTAAAAACTGCACCCCTCAAAGTATGCAATACAGCATTTAGAAAGTTTCTTAACCCTTTAGGTGTTTCCCAGGAATTAAAGCAAAGTAGAGGGGAAATTTACAAATTTCTTTTTTTTGTCGGAAAATCCATTTTCATCCATTTTTTCCTGTAACACAAAAGGTTTTACCAGAGAAACGCAACTCAATCTTTATTGCCCAGATTCTGCAGTTTTTAGAAATATCCCACATGTGGCCCTAGTGTGGTAATGGACTGAAGCACCGGCCTCCAAAGCAAAGGAGCACCTAGAGGATTTTGGGGCCTCTTTTTTATTAGAATATACTTTAGGCACCATGTCAGGTTTGAAGAGGTCTTGTGCCAAAACAGTGAAAACACCCCCAAAGAGACACCCTTTGGCAAACTACACCTCTCAAGGAATTCATCAAGGGGTATAGTAAGCATTTTAACCCCACAGGTTTTTTGCTGAATTTTGTGGAATTAGTCCGTAAAAATGAAAATCTAAATTTTTTCCAATAAAACTTAGAAATGATCAATTTGTACAAGGAATAAAGAAGAAAAAAAACGCTCCAAGATTTGTAAAGCAATTTCTCCTGATTACTGCAATACCCCATATGTGATAATAAATGGCTGTTTGGACACACGGCAGGGCTCAGGGGGGAAGGAGCACTATTTGGCTTTTGGAGCTCAAGTTTACTCAAGTGGTTTTCGGGTGTCATGCAGCATTTGCAAAGCCCCTGAGGGACCAAAACAGTGGACACCCCCCAGAAGTGACCCCATTTGGGAAACTACAGCCCTAAAAATAATTTGTCTAGGGGTAGAGTGAGCATTTTGATCCCATAGGTTTTTTTGCTGAATTTAGTGTAATTAGGCCATCAAAACTTCTACTGATTTTTATTATTTTTTACGGCATTCACCGTGCGCTATAAATGACATATTTAAATTTATTCTGTGGGTCTTGCAATTACGGCGATGCCATACGTATATAGTTTTTTTTTATGTTTTACGGTGTTTGCACGATAAAATCACGGTTTTAAAAAAATTATTTCGTTTTTGTGTCGCCATATTCTAAGAGCCACAACTTTTCAAGAAAGTTGTGTGAGGGCTTGTTTTTTGCGGAACAAACTGTAGTTTTTATTAGTAAAATTTTTGGGTACATGCGACTTTTTGATCCCTATTTATGCAATATTTAGGAGCTGAAGTGACTAAAAATAGCGATGCCGGTATTGTTTTTTTTTATGGCGGTCACCATGCAGGATAAATGACATTATATTTTTAAAGTTCAGGCAGTTACGGACACGGCGATACCAATTATGCATAGTTTATTTATTTTTTCGAAAAATAAAGGACTTTATAAAGGGAAAAAGGGCGATTTTTAAATTTTATTATTTTGACATTTTACTTTTGTAACTTTTTTCTTTTTTTTACTCCCACTAGGGACTTGAAGGTCCATCGGTCTGATGTTTTTCTATTACATTGCACTACCTATGTAGTGCAATGTATTAGATCTGTCAGTGATTCACTGACAGCAAGCCGATTGTAGTAGTACAATAGCCGTTTTCCATTTAAACAATTATGGGAACATTATACGAGAATGGTATCTTTTCTAAAATGACAAGTATTTACAAGTGCTTTTAGTAGTGCGCCACTATTATGCCCTGCATGAATATACCCTAATGCTACTATTATATTAGTGAGAGAAAGAAAACAACCAATGACCACCAGCTCTCTACAGTGAGGAATGATTTGAAAAAAAAAAAAAAAAAAAAAAAAATCTATACCTCAGCTTTTTGGACCCTTGATAACAGTACGGGACAGTTGTCCTGCAGCGAGGCAGGGACTCCTAGCATCGTACATAAGTATGACGCTAGGAGCCCGGCTCCCTTCACTGTGTTCGGTCCGGTACTTGCGGCCGATATACGTCCGTCAATTACGGACGTAATTAGTGTGTGTGCACATACCCTAATTGTGACATGGAAGGAAATGGGATATTGTGGTTATATTGCAGATGTCAGGCTTTTAAGAGCTTTAGATATGGCTTATTTTATCAAACTGATACATGATGGGATAGACAGATCGTATTCCTCTATAAACGTTCACTTACCTGTTGGAGTTCAACTACATTCACTCTACCTAAATGGAAAAAAATATATATATTTTTTAATGATGTGGAAGTAATATCCTGAGTAATTAAAGTAATTATATCTACAGCTCCAGTTTAGCGTACTCACCACCTCGAACTTGAAGCTCATCTCTGATCTCCTTAGAAATTTGTGATGGTGTAATGTATTCTTTTCCATCAAGGGTATGCACTACATCCAACTGTTTCTCCGCAATGAGTTTGGAAACAATCTCTATACAATTGCGTTCAGATAACCTAGCAAAAAAAAAAAGATACCGTAAATGTTTTGTTTTTTTAAATGGCTTTATTCAGATCTCTGAGAAAGTGTTCTAATTTTCTACATTAAAAAACATCCCCTAAATCAACAGTATGAACACTGAGGCACTACTGCTGTGACTGCATGATGGGAGTTGTAGATTCACAATAGCTGGAGCACCACTGCATAAATTGAAATGTTAAAAGATATGTAAGAATTTTGGACACAAGTTGCAGGTAGGTGTCTAATCCAGGAGCCCAGTTAGGAGGCATTTTGCCTACAATTATTCTGATGAGCAATTCCCCAGTGTTATGTTGCGGTCAGAAGAACCTGAATTTTGAATCCTTGGGTAACAGGCAAGTGCTAATGAGAACGGTCTAGCTGGCACTGTGTGGATAGCTCTATTATATGATGGGCACTGTGTGGCTGGCACGGTTATGGGTGGTATTGTGGAGCAAGCACTGTTGTGGGGGGCATTCTTTCTTTGAATTCCTGCATTTTAGCATTCCGTTATGAACGGAAACCACAACGCCGTGCCGGATCCGTCGCACCACATTGACTTATATTGGTGTCTGTGGGGTTTGTCGTGGTGTCTGACAGGAAGGATAGCACAGCATGTAAAAACTACAAATACGACAGAATCTGTGATGGAGGCACCTGGCTGAGGCTCCCGACGCAGATGGGAACAGAGCCTTAGGGTATGTTCACATGGCTTTTCGGCAAAAAAACAGCCACGAAAAAGTGCGTGGCACTTCTTGAGACGTTTTTGGAGCAGTTTTTCATAGACTATAGAAAAACAGCTCCAAAAACGTCCGTAAAAAACACCAGTTGCTAAAAAAAAAAAAAAAAAAAAAAAAAAAAAAAAAAAGTCTGAAAATCAGGAGCTGTTTTACCTTGAAAACAGCTCCGTATTTTCAGACGTTTTTGGTTAAGCGTGTGAACATATCCTAAGGGTATGTGCACACACACTAATTACGTCCGTAATTGACGGACGTATTTCGGCCGCAAGTCCCGGACCGAACACAGTGCAGGGAGCCGGGCTCCTAGCATCATACTTATGTACGATGCTAGAAGTCCCTGCCTCGCTGCAGGACAACTGTCCCGTACTGTAATCATGTTTTCAGTACGGGACAGTAGTTCCACGGAGAGGCAGGGACTCCTAGCATATAACATAAGTATGATGCTAGGAGCCCGGCTCCCTGCACTGTGTTCGGTCCACTACTTGCGGCCGAAATACGTCCGTCAATTACGGACGTAATTAGTGTGTGTGCACATACCCTAAGGGTATGTTCACACGGCCTATTTACGGACGTAAATCGGGCGTTTTTGCCCCGAATTACGCCCGAAAATAGCGCCTCAATAGCGCTGACAAACATCTGCCCATTGAAAGCAATGGGCAGACGTTTGTCTGTTCACACGAGGCGTATATTTACGCGCCGCTGTCAAATGACGGCGCGTAAATAGACGCCCGCGTAGAAGAAGTGACCTGTCACTTCTTTGGCCGTAATTGGAGCCGCTATTCATTGACTCCAATGAATAGCAGCGCTAATTACGGCCGTAATTGACGCGGCGTTCAAGCGCCTGCACATGCCGGTACGGCTGAAATTACGGGGATGTTTTCAGGCTGAAACATCCCCGTAATTTCAGCCGTTACAGACCCCCGCCGTGTGAACATACCCTAACAGTTACAACACCTCACAGTTCTACTGAACTGAACATAGATCACCACAATAAAACTGTGCTGGATTCAATGTTAAATGGACACTAACTTTTCAAACAACTCATGTGAATATAATAATATACCTGATCTATATCCACTTTGTATTTTACTTATTGTTAAAGAGGATCTGTCACTAGTTTAGTAATGCCCAATCTCCTAGCTAATCTAATAGGCGCCGTCACACTGATCATGCTGGTGAAAATTGTGGTGTATAAGTTCAGATAACTAGTTCAAAGGGGTGCACGAATAGGGGCCCAACCCAATTCCAAAAAAGTATTCGGCAAACAAGTTGAAGATAAAATATTCTTTGTTTTTATTTTATGCTATGTTTGGATGGTGGCTGAGCGCCTAAACCAGCCATCCAAATATAGCGCCAAGGAACCTTACAACAGTCCCCTGAACAGCCCAATGCCTGATGAAGGTCAATTAGACCGAAACGTCACACTTAGGCCCCATGCACACGATCGTAAAAGAAATGCAGTAATTGCGGACTGCATTACGGTCCGCAATTAAGGATCTGCCCGATTCTATTAGCCGTGGACACCTTTCCGTATTGCTATGGAAGGCTGTCCGTGCCAGGAAATAAGAAGCATGCCCTACTTTGCGTTTTTTGTGGGCCGTGCTCCCATACTTTGTATGGGAGCACAGCAAGAAAATGCAGCCCGCGGGCTGCAATTACGGGCACGGCCGTGTGCATGAGGCCTTAGCCAATGGCATAAAATAAAAAAGGAATATTTCAGCTCCAATTTGTGTGCCAAATACTTTTTTGCTGCAAGTGAAAATTGTGTCTCAAAAAGTTTATTATTTTAAAACTTATGAGCTTTTTTCAAAATATGCAAATGAGGCTATACTAGACAAGTGATTCTCCTGAGGTGGAGCTACCTCACAGACTCTGACGCTGTCCTATCAGCATGAAGCTGCTTCACACAGTGTGAGAGACTGAGGCTGGAGGGAAGGGCTCACTTCAAATAGAAAGGAAATTCTCATCTTTCATATGGCACCAGGATCGCAGTTCTAGCTGTGAAACAACCGGGGATATCACCAGTTGAAAACACAGTCAGGAATGGAAGCTGTATACTATATGATCACGCTGTGCTGCTGGGCTGGGAAGAGGAGATCTGTATGACACTGATTGTATAACGCGTCATACAGAAAACATAACACCGCCCAGAGTGAAAAGAAAATCACCTCCCATTTGGCAAGTATAGCCAAATTAGCATATTTAGAAAAATGCTCATAACTTTTCAAATAATAAAAGTTTTTGAAAATAAATTACACTGTTGTCCAGCATCACAGCGCCTATTAGATTAGTTAGGAGTAGGGCTGCGCGATTTTGAAAATAAAACCTAGATATTTTTTCAACACTAGGGGCGATATTCTATTTGAGTCTCGATTTTTTAATTTTTTTTTTATAACTAACATCACCCTCTGCCCGTCACCAGCTCAGCCGGTCTCCGATATTGCTGGATTTACACGACAGTGATTGGACCGTGAAAAATGGTCCGTGTGTCAGTCGGATTTCACGGCCTGATCACGGTACATGTGAACAGGACTCCTGGAATCAGTCATTAAGGCTACAATCACACGGGAAAAAAAAAATGGCCATTAAAAACTGATCAATTGTCACTATCTCATTTCCATTTTGCATCAGTGTCTCCAAATTCTCATCCATTTCCAGTCAGTCTTTCATGGCAGTTAAAAAAATAATAATATTTAATTAGTCAGGGTAGATAGTACGACAGTGCCCACACCTCCTTGCAGAAAGAACCCCGACTTGTAGATAGCAGCACCTCCCCCTCCCTTGTAGATAGCACCTCAACATGTCGATCGCAGCACCACTTGCCTCCCTTGTAGATCGCACCCCCACCGCCCTTGCAGAGCGCACCCTCATCCCTTGTAAATTACAGCACCGCCCCCCTCCCTTGTAGATCACTCCGCTGTAGCTGCCACTAGGAGCAATCTATAGGGGGGGGGGGGGTGATGTTGTCGTGCGATCTACTAGGTACAAGGGGGGTGGTGCGATCTAGAAGGTACAAGGGGGGGGGTGGTATCTACAGCGGGGCAGCTATATACTAGGAGTCCCTGCTTCCCCACGGAACTGCTGTTCCGCACTGTATCATTTTGTTCAGTACAGAACAGCAGTTCCATGGCGAAGCAGAGATAGAACGGGGCAGACCAGGAAGTGACGAGGCGGCGGGGCCACTAAAGAATCGATTCTACGATTCTGTTAAACAGAATCCTGAGAGTCCTTGAGGGTGAATTAAACAAATTAATTTGATCAATCGCCCAGCCCTAGTTAGGAGATAGGGAATTAATAAACTAAACTAATGACAGATCCTCTTTAAAAATGTAGTTTTATCCATGCTAATTCTATGTGAAGTTACTGCAACTAAGAGTCTTACTTCCTGTAATCTGCTGTCCACCTCCTGTTCAGCAAAATCATTCTCTAGTTACGGAGGAGAGGAGACAGCTTGCTGGAAATTGGGGTGTGTCTCTTCACTGCCTGCCATTAGAAGACTACAGGGAGAAAGGGAGAGCAAGAGGAGGGAGAAGAAGTCTGTGGGGAGGGGGAGTAGGGAGAGAGAGGAGACACAAAGCCCATAGAATTCTCTGGAGATGGGAGTAAGAGCAGAGAGACACAGACACTGCTGGTAAGATTTATATGTCGCCACAGTGCTGGATTCTCAGCTGAACTGCTCAGCACTACTTTACAATGTCCTCTGTCCTGCTGCCGTGTGTGTATAATTTTTTTTTAATTTGAGATAAGAGAGCAGGATTATCCGCCTACGTGTGCAGTGTATAAAAGACATGATGTCCATTAGGCTCCGTCCATTGACTCAGAGAAAACTGAGAATTAGGCCTTATTCACACGAACGTGTCCGTTTTGCGCACGCAAAAAAACGCTGCGTTTTGGGAGCACAAAAGTTCTGTGTGGCATCTGTATATGGTGCGTGGCTACATGATTTTTGAGCAGCCGGCATCATTATGACACTCTGTTTTAAGGTTTACAAACTTAAAAGCAGGAGGTGCTTTTCTGTTTTTATTAATTTTTTTTACTACTGTAGCGCGAATCACACGCAGCACCCGGAAGTGCTTCTGTGTGCCGAGCGCGATTTGCACGCACCCATTGACTTCAATGGGTGGGTGCTGCGCGAAACAAGGGCAAGTATAGGACATGTCGTGAGTTTTACGCAGCACATATACGCTGCGTGAAAATCACGACCTGTCAGAACAGCCCCATTGACTTACATAAGTCTGTGCGACGCGCGTGATTTCCATGCGCGTCGCACGGACATATTACACGTTCGTGTGAATAAGGCCTTAGAGACAGAGCCTGCAGAGGATAAAATAGGGTTATTCTTCATGTACACACATATGACAGCTTATTCTGAAAAACGTCACCTAAAAATGTAGGTACGCTTTAAAGCTCTAATTCCCAGTTTCCTCCAAACTAGTAGGAAGAGCCTACTGCTATCATGTCTCCTATACACTGCACTTATACAGCAGTAATTAGCAGTATACCTGAGAACCCAGACCTGTGGGACATTTAAATCTTACCAGCAGATGCAGCACAAGAGTTTGCTTAAACGGTAACTAAACGTTCAACAAAGTTCTGACATGTTATAGTGATGTGTCAGAACTTGAAGTCTTGATCGGTGGGGGTCCGAGCACAGAGACCCCCACTAATCGCTAAAACGAAGCGTCAGAAGCACTCGTGTGAGCCGCTTAGTTTCTGTTCGGCTTTTTCCGGAAATCAACGTATCGGAGTACGGACTCAATAGAAAGTCTATGAGCCCGTACTCCGCTACATCGGCTTTGCGGAAAAAGCCGAACAGAAACTAAGCGGCTCAGTGGTAATGTTAGATTACAGAAAAAAAAAAAAAAGGGACAATTTCCAATTTCCCCAGAAGCAGCACCACCCTTCACCATGGTTGTATCTAGTACTGCACCAACATCATATGTTGTAATAGGAGAGAGATATATATACACACACACACACACACACACACACACACACACACACACACACACACATAATGAATTAGAATATCAAAAAGTTAATTTCAGTAATTCAATTCAAAAAGTGAGACTCATTCTATAGATTCATTGCACACAGAGTGATCTATTTCCAGCATTTTTTGCTTTTAATGTTGATGATTATGGCTAACAGTTAATGAAAACCCAATATTAAGGGGGCGTTCACACAGAGTTTTTTGATGCGGAAACCGTGCCGCAAAACGCGCCAAAGAACGGCCGAAAATGCCTCCCATTGATTTCAATGGGAGGCGGAGGCGTTATTTTCCCCCGCGAGCGGAAAAACCGGCTCGCGGGAAAAAGAAGGGACATGCCCCATCTTCGGGCGTTTACGCCTCTGACCTCCCATTGACATCAATAGGAGGCAGAGAAAGCCTATTTCGCAGCGTTATATGCCCGCAGCACTCAATGGCCAAGGGCGAAAAACGCCACGAAAATCGGCGTACAGGCAGAGGAAAATCTGTTACAAAAATTCCAAACTGAATTTTGAGGCAGATTTTACTCCTGCAAAAAATTCTGTGTGAACTCAGCCTTAGGGCGGATTCACACGAATGTGAATTGTGTCCGTGCAGGCTGCGTGGTTTTCACGTGGCGCGCATGGACCAATAAAAGTCTATGGGGCAGTACAGACAGTCCGTGCTTTTTGCGCAGCGTTTGTCCGCTGCGTAAAAAGCGCGACATCTTCAATATCTCAGCGTTTTTCGCGCATCACGCACCCATAGAAGTCAATGGGTGCGTGAAAACCACGCAGGTCGCACGGAAGCACTAACGTGCGATCTGCCTGTTTCGCGCAACAGCTGTCAAAAGGATGAATGTGCTTTTCTGTTTACAAACATCCAAATGGCGTGTCATAATGATGGCGGCTGCGCGAAAAGCACACAGCCGCGCATCATATGCTGCTGACACATGGAGCAGGAAAGTGGCTTTTGCGCAGGCAAAACGCCGCGTGTTTTGGGTGCGCAAAAACGCCACGTTCGTCTGAATCAGCCCTTAGTGGCTCAGAAAATTTGAATATTCTATAAACCCAATTTCAAAAATTATTTTTAATACTGAAATGTTGTCCTACTGAAAAGTATGTACAGTCAATACTTGGTCGGGGCTTCTTTTGCATGAATTACTGCATCAATGCGGCGTGGCATGGAGGCAATCAGCCTGTGGCACTGCTGAGGTGTTATGGAAAAATGCTGGAAATAGATCACTCTGTGTGTAATGAATCTATATAATATAGGAGTGTCACTTTTTGAATTGAATTACTGAAATAAATAAACTTTTTGAGGATATTCTAATTAATCGAGAAGGACACACACACGGAGTACAGTTTCAGGCACCACACAGAAGAAAAGATACAGGTGAGCTGGATAGACAGAAGGAATAGGAGGGGTCTTGTAACATGAAGGATGGAAAAACAAGTCTCCTCAAGACCACCCCTTTTTAGGGAGGACACACTTTAGATGGTGAACCCTAAGGGCTCATCCGCACGTAGCGGAATTGCTGCGTTTTTTCCGTCTGGAATAGTGGACGGAAAAAACGCAGCAGAATACAGTAGCAGCAAAGTGGGTGAGATTTAACAAATATTCACACGCTGCATAAACGTTCCGGGGAGAAATTGATCTGCGGTGCGTATTTTTCAGTGGACTGAATTTGTGTTTTCCAGATGTCACCATCTCCCAGCATTGAGAGAAACGCATCATTTTTTGCAATCAAAAACGCAGGAAACGGTGCGTTTTTGCCGCAGCGGAAAGTCTGCTATTTTCAACGGAATTCCTGGCGAAATTTTCTGCAGCAAGTCCGTTTTGTGTGGACGAGCCCTAACCCACCCGCAGCTCATGGCAATAAATAGGGCCAAGGAGGAAAATGACAAGGGATTTAGGAAAATAAAACACCTATCGAAACTCTCCTGCTTGTGATGGAAACCACTACGGGAACATGTTATTAGGGGGTTGCTACTTGAGCAATTACATAATATCCTGGGTGAACTATATGCCTCAATTACAAAGATCAAGTCCAGGCACCACAGATGGTACAGCACAGCTGATTTCTGTCACAGTTGAAGTAGAGTAGGAAGAAGCAGAGCAGCACGTGTACATTAGAGAGCTGGAGACATGGAGCCACTACATAGCCCTTTCCCCGTACATGGCCCGCTTACCTCTGCACAGTATCGCTGAGCTGTGCTCTCTGGAAGTCGGCCGCAAGCCTCCGGATTTCTTCCCAGTCGGCAGACATGTCTAAAATACAAGCGTCTGCGGTTCACATACACGTCATGCTACGGTGTGCGAAAGAGGCCAAAAGACCAGAGTGAGTAACTTCGCGTTCAGCTTTTTCTGTCAGAACTGCAGAGTAAAAAGGAATTCCTCTTACGACAGTGCAATATTCTGCGTCTCCGATTACATCTTATGCGTCAGATACAGCACAACCGACGGGGCCTAATAGACTTAACGCTTCCCCATTATAACATATATTACACTCTGCTATAATACAGTATTTAGTGTCCTTTACACTGCGCCCCCTGCTGGTTGACTGTTGCTCGCTGCATGCGCACTGGAAATCTCTAGTTTTTTGAAATTGCATATAAGGCTATGTTCACACGGGGTCTTTTGCCGAGTTTTTTGACGCGGAAACCGCGTCGCAAAACTCGGCAGAAACGGCCCGAGAACGCCTCCCATTGATTTCAATGGGAGGCGTCGGCGTCTTTTTCCCGCGAGCAGTAAAACTGCCTCGCGGGAAAAAGAAGCGACATGCCCTATCTTCGGGCGCTTCCGCCTCCGACCTCCCATTGACTTCAATGGGAGGCAGGAGAAAGCGTGTTTTCTGCCCGCGGCGCTCAATGGCCGCGGGCGAAAAACGGCGCGATCATTGCTATTCACACGGAGTATTTTGGGGGAGGAATATCTGCCTCAAAATTCCGTTTGGAGCTTTGAGGCAGATATTCCTCCCCCAAAATACTCCGTGTGAACATAGCCTAAAAATCTTTTTCTTTTTACATTTCAAAATAGACAAATTGAACCACAATTTTTAACGTAAAAATAACACCTAATAACTGTATTGAAAATCTCTCTCTCGTATATTTAATAAATATATCATTGCTGCAGGTGTTTAAATGTTTTTGTGTTTTTTTTAGAATGAAAGATATATTGGATATTTTAATCTTGGCAACAAATTTCCTATCAGATTTGGGTATACAGCTCTATCTATGCCAATGCGTCTCCATGGTAACAAACTACAAACTCTGTGTGGTCAATTCCATCTGGTCTACGTCTTGCTAACCTACCAAATGTATTGGGCAAATGGCAGGGAGTATAACTGCAGGATCAGACTGCAAGGGAATGGCAGGGAGTATAACTGCAGGATCAGACTACAAAGGGAATGGCAGGGAGTATAACTGCAGGATCAGACTACAAAGGGAATGGCAGGGAGTATAACTGCAGGATCAGACTGCAAAGGGAATGGCAGGGAGTATAACTGCAGGATCAGACTACAAAGGGAATGGCAGGGAGTATAACTGCAGGATCAGACTGCAAAGGGAATGGCAGGGAGTATAACTGCAGGATCAGACTACAAAGGGAATGGCAGGGAGTATAACTGCAGGATAAGACTACAAAGGGAATGGCAGGGAGTATAACTGCCGGATCAGACTGCAAAGGGAATGGCAGGGAGTATAACTGCAGGATCAGACTGCAAAGGGAATGGCAGGGAGTATAACTGCAGGATCAGACTGCAAAGGGAATGGCAGGGAGTATAACTGCAGGATCAGACTGCAAAGGGAATGGCAGGGAGTATAACTGCAGGATCAGACTACAAAGGGAATGGCAGGGAGTATAACTGCAGGATCAGACTGCAAAGGGAATGGCAGGGAGTATAACTGCAGGATCAGACTGCAAAGGGAATGGCAGGGAGTATAACTGCAGGATCAGACTGCAAAGGGAATGGCAGGGAGTATAACTGCAGGATCAGACTACAAAGGGAATGGCAGGGAGTATAACTGCAGGATCAGACTACAAAGGGAATGGCAGGGAGTATAACTGCAGGATCAGACTGCAAAGGGAATGGCAGGGAGTATAACTGCCGGATCAGACTGCAAAGGGAATGTGGGGGAGTATAACTGCAGGATCAGACTGCAAAGGGCTTATTTGTAGTCTGTTACCATGGAGGCACATAGGTCTGTAAGACATTTTTTAATCAAGATCTATTGCATATTCCATGTACATGTTTGTCTGGTTGAATTGAACATCTAGACTAAAATTCTGCTAGGGTTAGACAGAATTAAATATACTGTAGCAACAGTTTTGCGACAGTAGCAGTCCAGAACACATTGGGGGAGATTTGCAAAGGAAAAAGTGCCACAAAAGTGGAGTCCATTTTGAATTATTTTTTTTTAACATCGCGTTTGGGGGAAAATGTAAAAAAGGTTTTTTTTTAACTTTTAATAAATATATATTAAAAATAACTTTTTTTTTATTAGTCCCCCTAGGGGTATTGAACCAGCGATAGCTGGATCGCTTCCATGATAAACTGCAATGCTAAAGTTTTGCAGCATATGGTGATTTTGACATGCTCCTATTAAGCCCGGTCTCCGGCAGGACTTAATAGGAGTACAAAGATGGCAGACCTGGGGGCCTTCATGAGGCACCCAGGCTGCCATGCCAACCATCGGCACCCCACGATCGCTTGCAGGGGGCCACCTTCCTGTTTCTAACCGCTTAGTTGCCGCAGTCACTCGTTAGACTTTAGTGCCGGTTGTTACATACAGCCGACACGCTGCTTCTTTGGGGCGAGTTCAGCTTATAAGACCCCTCCATACTCCCCCACCCGACCTCCGTCGTTTATATATACGGCGAATGTCGGGAAGGGGTTTATTATTATTTTTTAGACTTTTTACGCTGTACTAGATACAGTAGTTCTGAAAAGTGTCTGGAAATGGTGCCTGCGGTAGCGTAGCTAGCGGGGGGGGGGGGGCAGTGGCCTCGGGCCCACTGAGATGGTGGGGCCCACCGCGATCGCCCACGTCATGACCGCCACTCCCGCTGCAGCCAAGCCACATAGGGTGGCCTGCTGCTTGTCTGAGGGGGCGCCGCCACCCCCTCCTTCACTAATTGTACCTGGGTCTATATGTCACAGATACAATTAGATGCAACCATTCAGCGCCTAACAATGACTTGCCCAGCTAATCAGCGCCTTTCAACGCTGCTAGCGGCGCGATGACGCTTCCATTGTTGAAAGTCATTCTGCCCTGCCAATCGGTGCCCTTCAATGACGCAAGTGTCGTTCAGCCCCAGCAGACCTGCTCTGAAGAGAGCAAGCCTGCATCAACACAGGATGGTGGGGGGACGAAATCAAGGTGAGTATGTAAAGTTTTTGGGGTTTTTCCACTTAAAAGTGTGAGTGGCATTATCTACGGGGGGAGCTATATGTGGGGCGCAATCTACAGAGGAGGCTATATGTGGGACACTATCTACAGGGGTGATATATGTAGGGCATGATCTACAGGGGGGCTATATGTAGGGCATGATCTACGGGGGTGCTATAAATGGGGCACTATCTACAGCGGGGCTATATGTAGAGCGCTATCTACGGGGGGCTATATGTAGAGCGCTATCTACAGGGGGGGGCTATATTTAGAGCGCTATCTAAATGGGGGGCTATATGTAGAGCGCTATCTACAGGGGGGCCATATGTGGATCGCTATCTACAGGGCGGCTATATGTAGAGCTCTATCTACAGGGGTCTATATGTGGGGCACTATCTACAGGGGGGGCTATATGTGGGGCACTATCTACAGGGGGCTGTATGTGGGTAGTATCTACATGGGGATCTATGGGGGCCACCGATACAGGGAGCAGTGTGTGTGTGGGACACTGTATGTGACAAAAAAATAGTATTATAAGTGACAGCTAGCACGGTTTTACTAAGGCTTTATTCAGACGAACGAAAATTACGTCCGTGCAACGTGCGTGATTTTCACGCGCGTCGCACGGACCTATATTAGTCTATGGGGCCATTCGGACATGTGCGTGATTTTTACTCAGCGTGAATCCGCTGAAAAAAAGTCACGACATGTCCGTTCTTTTGGCGTTTTGCGCGAATCACGCACCCATTGAAGTCAATGGGTGCGTGAAAACCACGCATGGCGCACGGAAGCACTTCCGTGCGAACTGCGTGATTCGTGCAACAGCTGTCAAAAGGATGAATGTAAACAGAAAAGCACCACGTGCTTTTCTGTTTACAAACATCCAAATGGAGTGTCATAATGATGGCGGCTGCGCGAAAAGCACGCAGCCGCACATCATATGGTGATGACACACGGAGCTGGTAAGTGGTTTTTGCGTGTGCAAAAACGCCACGCTCGTGTGAATCCAGCCTAAGGACAGAAGTTCTCAAACCAACCTGATTTGTTTCTATGTGGTAATGTTCAGTCTATAGAAGATGTTAGTAAATTGCAAGCTGACTTGGATGCACTGAGTGTTTAGGCATCCACTTGGCAAATGAGGTTTAAAGGGGTTGTCCCAAGTTGACTCAAATTTTTTTTTTTATACATTCTAAGCAGGAAATGAATTTTAAAACATTTGGTGTTAAAAAAAATTTAAAATTCATTTCCTAAGTGCCTTTTTTTTACACTTGATAACTCAGCAAGTGCTGGTTATCTTTTCTAAAAAGGGGCGTGAGCGGCTCGATGTCAATCAAGCCGCTCCGCTCTGCAGTGTGCGCGCTCCCGATGTTGCTAGATACTGTAGTTCTAGCAACATCGGGAGAATGTTCGTCTCAAGCGGGCATGGTAAGCCCGATTGAGACGAACTTACCGTGAATGTACTGTACACTACACTACACTACACTACATTCACCCCGTTTCGGCAAGTTTCCCTCCCCCACCCTGTCACTACATTTTTGTACCCGCTGCATCGGTGCTGCATCAGCACCCGGCGAACAACTAAAAATATATAAAATAAAATAATAATCACCTAAGACGTTCTAACGGCGCTCTGAACGGTCCCGTCACTTGCCATCTTCCTTCTTCTTGGCGCCGCTCGCATTCATAGTAACAATGCGTTGTGGCGCAGATGACGTAATCATATCAGGCCCACGTGATTACTTCATCTGCGCCCACCGCTCTGTTATTGTGAATGGGAGAAGAAAAGTGACGGGACCGTTCAGCTCTTCGTGGGAACGTCTTAGGTGAGTTTATTTTTGTATGTATGTTGTTATGTATGTTGGTATGTATGTATGTATGTATGTATGTATATGTTTTCTTGTATGTATGTTGTCATGTTTGTATGTGTATATGTGCATGTATGTTTGCATGTATGTATGTTTTCATGTATGTATGTATGTATGTTTGCTTGTATGTATGTTTGCTTGTATGTATGTTTGCTTGTATGTATGTTTGCTTGTATGTATGTTTGCATATTTGTATGTGTATATGTGCATGTATGTGTATATGTGCATGTATTTTTGCTTGTATGTATGTTTGCTTGTATGTATGTATGTATGCTTGCTTGTATGTATGTATGTATGTTTGCATGTATGTATGTTTGCTTGTATGTATGTTTGCTTGTATGTATGTTTGCTTGTATGTATGTTTGCTTGTATGTATGTTTGCTTGTATGTATGTTTGCTTGTAGGTATGTATGTTTGCTTGTATGTATGTATGTATGTATGTATGTTTGCATGTATGTATGTTTGCATATATGTATGTTTGCTTGTATGTATGTTTGCTTGTATGTATGTTTGCATGTATGTATGTTTGCATATACGTATGTTTGCTTGTATGTTTGCTTGTATGTATGTTTGCTTGTATGTATGTATGTATGTTTGCATGTTTGTATGTGTATATGTGCATGTATGTGTATATGTGCATGTATGTTTGCTTGTATGTATGTTTGCTTGTATGTATGTTTTCATGTATGTATGTTTTCATGTATGTATGTTTGCATGTATGTATGTTTTCTTGTATGTATGTTTTCTTGTATGTATGTTGTCATGTTTGTGTTTTCATGTATGTGTTTTCACGTATGTATGTTGTCATGTTTGTATGTGTATATGTGCATGTATGTTTTCATGTATGTATGTATGTTGTCATGTTTGTATGTGTGTATGTTTTCATGTATGTGTTTTCATGTAGGTATGTTTGCATGTATGTATGTTTGTATGTATGTTTTCATGTATGTATGTTGTCATGTTTGTATGTGTATACGTGCATGTATGTTTGCATGTATGTATGTATGTTTGTTTGTATATATGTCTGTATGGCCATGTATGATACTGTCTGCTGGCACCCTGTATCTAAGCCAACTTTGCCGCAGGCTTCTATACATGGTATAACAGTCAGTATCACACATGAAAGTGAAAGTAAGCCTACGACATGTTTTATTTCATTTTTTTTTTTATATTTTTGATTTTTTACAGGTTTGGTGTTTGGACTACGTCGGTTTCGAGGACTACTTAGATGACGCTTTTTTTTTCATCAATAAAATGGTTAATGAGGGTTGTGTTGGGGTTGCTTTATTTCAATAAAATATTTTATCTATATCTTTGTCTTTTCTTTTCAAGTTTTATTACTATCACTTTAGTAATGGCCGCTGTCTGAGTGACAAGGTCCATTACTAAGGGGAGGCTTAGTGTTAGCCGGTACAGAGGCTAACACTAAACACCATTATTACCCCGGTACCCACCACCACCAGGGGTGCCGGGAAGAGCTGGGTACGATCCAGTACCCGACCATCTGTTGTGATGGTCGGGTACTGGGGCGGCCGCAGGCTGGTATTATGAGGCTGGGAAGGGCCAAAAACAGTGGACCTTCCCACCCTTGTAATGCTAGGCTGCTGCTGCTGTGTTGTATCTGGCTGGTTATAAAAATGGGGGGGACCCCACGTCATTTTTTTTTATTATTTATTTATTATTTTTATTAAAAAGACATGGGGTTCCACCCAATTTATCATAACCAGCCACATACAACACAGTGTTATTAGCCTGGGAATGTACTAAACCAGTGGCCCTTCCCACCCGTGTAATGCCAGGCTGCTGCGGCCTTGTATATGGCTGGTTATTAAAAATGTGGGGGACCCGTCTATTGTTAAATTTTACAAAAAAACGACGTGGGGGTCCCCCCCATTTTTATAACCAGCCCGATACAACACAGCAGCAGCAGCCTAGCATTACAAGGGTGGGAAGGTCCACTGTTTTTGGCCCTTCCCAGCCTCATAATACCAGCCTACGGCCGCCCCAGTACCCGACCATCACAACAGATGGTCGGGTACTGGATCGTACCAAGCTCTTCCCGGCACCCCTGGTTGTGGTGGGTACCGGGGTAATAATGGGTGGTTAGTGCTAGCCTCTGCACCGGCTAACACTAAGTACCGCCTTAATAATGGACGCTGTCAATCAGCCAACTGCCATTATCTAGGCACTAATAAAGTTTGAAAAAAAAACACAAAGACAATTCTTTTTTATTGAAATAAGAAATCCCCAACAACACCCTCGTTAACCATTTTATTAAAATGTGAAAAAACGTAGATCTACGCAGTAGTCCAACGAATCGAAAGACGTAGTCCAATCGGTACATCAAAATCTGCAACAACATTAAAAAAAAGTTAGCAATGTGAACAATAACAATACTTATACTCACCTACACACACACAAACAACCACACACAAACATATACACAAACACATATAAACACACACCCATATATTACACAAACACACACATAAACACATATACACACACACACATATACACACACACACATATACACACACACATATACACACACACATATACACACACACATGTACACACACACATGTACACACACACATGTACACACACACATGTACACAAACACACCCATATATACACAAACACACACACATATACACAAACACACACACATATACACAAACACACACGTATACAAAAACACACACAAACATATACACACAAACCTATACACATATGCACAAACACACCCATATATACACAAACACACACATATACACACACATATACATATACAAAAACACACAAACATATACACACAAACATATGCACAAACACACCCACATACACAAACACACACACACATAAACACACACACACAAACATACACAAACACACATATACACACAAACATATACACAAACACATGTACACAAACAAACCCACATATACACAAACATATACATATATACACAAACACACCCATATATACACACACACACACATATACACAAACACACCCATATATACACAAACACACACACATAAACACACCAAAAAAGCACACACACATATACACACAAACATATACACACAAACATATGTACACAAACACACCCATATATACACAAACACATACACAAACCCACACATATACAAAAACACACACACACACAAACATATACACAAACACACCCATATATACACACACACAAATATACACAAACACAAAAATATACACAAACATATACACACAAATACACCCATATATACACTCACACATAAACACACACACATATACACAAACACACCCATATATACACAAACACAGACACAGACACAGACAGACACACACACACACACACACACACACACACACACTTACCTTTAGCGGAGCGCAGACTTCTCGCGACGGGTGCCTTCCACTTCATCTCCTTGCATCTCCTGCGCATGCGCCGAGATGCGCCGAGATGCGCGTTCATGAGTAAATGACATCCTCTGCTCCGGACGCAGAGGATGTCATTACGCATGCGCGGCCACCACTAAAGGTAAATAGCGGTGGCCGGGAACCTAGGCAACGAGCAGGATACAAAGAGGGACCGACCGCAACTTCAATCAACGATATCAAGAAAACGACATCGCTGGACGACGGACAGGTAATTAGAATTCTTCTTATTTTTACATGGGGGAGCTAACTAGCACCATTTATCAACTTGGGACAACCCCTTTAATGTAGATAAATGTAAAGTTATGCACCTGGGTACGAACAACCTGCATGCATCATATGTCCTAGGGGGAGCTACACTGGCGGAGTCACTTGTTGACAAGGATCTGGGTATACTTGTAGATCATAAACGAAATAACAGCATGCAATGTCAATCAGCTGCTTCAAAGGCCAGCAAGATATTGTCGTGTATTAAAAGAGGCATGGACTCGCGGGACAGGGATATAATATTACCACTTTAAGGGTATGTTCACACGGCAGCGTCCGTTACGGCTGAAATTAGGAGAAAACAGCACCGTAATTTCAGCCGTAATGGCATGTGCAGGCATCTTTCGCTGCGTCCATTACGGACGTAATTGGAGCTGTTTTTTCATGGAGTCCATGGAAAACGGCTCCATTTACGTATGAAGAAGTGACAGGGACTTCTTTGACGCAGGCGTATTTTTTACGCGCCGCCTTTTGACAGCGGCGCGTAAAAAAAATGACCGTCGGCACAGAACATCAAATGAATGGGCAGATGTTTGCCGACGCTTTTGAGCCGCATTCTCGGACGTAATTCGGGGCTAAAACGCCCGAATTACGTCCGTAAATAGTGTGTGTGAAACCAGCTTAAAAAAGCATTAGTGAGGCCTCATCTAGAATATGCAGTTCAGTTCTGGGCTCCAGTTCATAGAAAGGATGCCCTGGAGTTGGAAAAAATACAAAGAAGAGCAACGCAACTAATAAGGGGCATGGGGAATCTTTAATCTAGGAAAGATTAAAAGAATTAAACCTATTTAGTCTTGAAAAAAGACGACTAAGGGTATGTTCACACGGCCAAATTTCAGACGTATACGAGGCGTATTATGCCTCGTTTTACGTCTGAAAATAGGGCTGCAATACGTCGGCAAACATCTGCCCATTCATTTGAATGGGTTTGCCGACGTACTGTGCAGACGACCTGTTATTTACGAGTCGTCGTTTGACAGCTGTCAAACGACGACCCGTAAATTTACTGCCTCGGCAAAGAAGTGCAGGGCACTTCTTTGCCACGTAATTTGAGCCGTTCTTCATTGAAATCAATGAAGCACGGCTCAAGGTTTACGAGCGTCTCAGACGCCTCGTAAATTACGAGGAGGAGCTTTTACGTGTGAAACGAGGCAGCTGTTAAGTCTGTCTTTTCACACGTAACTGCCTCTCAGCGTGTGAACATACCCTTAGGCTGGGTTCACACGACCTATTTTCAGACGTAAACGAGGCGTATTATGCCTCGTTTTACGTCTGAAAATAGGGCTACAATACGTCGGCAAACATCTGCCCATTCATTTGAATGGGTTTGCAGACGTACTGTGCAGACGACCTGTTATTTACGCGTCGTCGTTTGACAGCTGTCAAACGACGACGCGTAAAAATACAGCCTCGTCAAAAGAAGTGCAGGACACATAGACTCCAATGAAAACAGCTCCAAAAACGGACGTAAAAAACGCCGCGAAAAACGCTGCGAAAAATGTCAGTTGGTCAAAAAACTTCTGAAAAGCAGGGTCTGTTTTCCCTTGAAAACAGCTCTGGATTTTCAGACGTTTTTGGTCACTACGTGTGCACATACCCTTAGGCTGGGTTCACACGACCTATTTTCAGACGTAAACGAGGCGTATTATGCCTCGTTTTACGCCTGAAAATAGGGCTACAATACGTCGGCAAACATCTGCCCATTCATTTGAATGGGTTTGCCGACGTACTGTGCCGATGACCTGTCATTTACGCGTCGTCGTTTGAGGGTATGTTCACACGTAGTCAACAAAAACGTCTGAAAATCCAGAGCTGTTTTCAAGGGAAAACAGACCCTGCTTTTCAGACGTTTTTTTACCAACTCGCATTTTTCGCGGCGTTTTTCGCGCCGTTTTCGCGGCGTTTTTTACGTCCGTTTTTGGAGCTGTTTTCATTGGAGTCTATGAGAAAACAGCTCCAAAAACGTCCAAAGAAGTGTCCTGCACTTCTTTTGACGAGGCTGTATTTTTACGCGTCGTCGTTTGAGAGCTGTCAAACGACGATGTGTAAATAACAGGTCGTCTGCACAGTACGTCGGCAAACCCATTCAAATCAATGGGCAGATGTTTGCCGACGTATTGGAGCCGTATTTTCAGACGTAAAACGAGGCATAATACGCCTCGTATACGTCTGAAATTTGGCCGTGTGAACATACCCTGACAGCTGTCAAACGACGACACGTAAAAATACAGCCTCGTCAAAAGAAGTGCAGGACACTTCTTTCAGATGTAATTTGAGCCGTTCTTCATTGAACTCAATGTAGCACAGCTCAAAATTTACGGCTGTCAGAGAAGCCTCGCAAAATGCGAGGAGGAGCTTTTACGTCTGAAACGAGGCAGCTGGTTTCTCCTGAAAACAGTCTGTCTTTTCAGACGTAAAAGCCTGCTACCGTGTGCACATACCCTAAGGGGAACATGATTAAGTTATATAACAAAAAATATGGTGAAATCCTGTTCCATGTAAAACCCCCTCAAAAAACAAGGGGGCACTCCCTCCGTCTGGAGAAAAAAAGGTTCAACCTGCAGAGGCGACAAGGCTTCTTTACTGTGAGAACTGTGAATCTATGGAATAGTCACCGCAGGAGCCATCACAGCAGGGAGAGAAGATGGCTTTAAAAAAGGCTTAGATAATTTCCTAGAACGAAAAAATATTAGCTCCTATGTCAATGTGTAGAAATTTTTCCCTTCCCTTTTCCCATCCCTTGGTTGAACTTGATGGATATGGATAGACCCCTTGAGAAAGCTTCAGGCGAAACGCGCGTCGGGGCGCTCTTCTATACTTCTGGGTCACACTCAACCTCCCATACATGGGTAAGTGCATCTTTCGGACCTAACTTGGCTTTATGCCGTTCTTCCAAGGCACTAGTCACTTAGATTAGTTACAGACCTTTTTGAATTAGGCATTTTTGTCCATCCTTGCACTGTTTGCACTTTAAAATTACCCCTATTTGATGCACCCTGTGTTGGAGCTACATTGAGCTACAATAACTGTACATACCATTCAGTGTACTGTATATACTGCTATCAATGTACATATCTGTGATCCGTATTAGGATTTATTTTGGATTCTCTGTCTTCGTCATTCAGTGTATTTTTATGGTATCAATAAAGATGTTTTATTCCTTCATATGTTGATATGTATGGACTCTTTTTTTCTCTTGTTTATCATGTATTATTAGAGTCCTTATCTCTAATCATTTATATGGGTGGTTGAAATTTGTCTCCCACCTTGACACGTATTTGTCCTGTGAGACTGCTTGTCTAATAACTATGTAACTATGTAACTTTAGAACAGCATTAACATGTTGCCGAAATTTGACGTAACTGTATGTCATGGTTGGCAAGGGATTCAAACAATTTGCCGTAACCATACAGCACACAGATGCAGAGTGCTCAAAAGCTGAACCCGCGCCATCAGCAGCAGGTGTCAGCTGTATACTACAGCTGACATTCTGCTGTAACGGCTGGGATCAATGATGGATCCCACGTTTAGACCCTCTTAGACTACGTGTTCAATACTAACCACGGCATCTGAGTGGTTGACGAAGCGAGGGTCATACTCTGTACCCGATCACAACCCCGCGACGCGATGCAGAGTGCCAATGGTTGCTAAGGCAACCAGGAAGCCTAACAATGGCCTATTGGGCGCTGCCAGAGGAAATGTATTATACCAGCGATCAGTTGTACCTTCAGTTCAACCTTAAAATCTCCTAGTGGGACTAAAAAAAAGTAAGTAAAAAAAAAACAATAAATCGCTTTTTTTCCCAATAGGCCTCATGTACATAAACGCTTTCTTGCGTCCGGAATTCAACCACGGTCGTGTGTATGGGCCCATAGAAATATATGGGTCACAATTCATCCGCACTTTTGCGGATGAATTGCGGACGCAAAAACACATTTGTGTGCATGAGGCCTTAGTCTTTTATTATTGGAAACAATGAAAAAATAAGAAAAAAGAATGTGGAATTAAAATGGTCACTATACCCCCTGATGAATTCCTAAAGTGCTGTCGTTTCTGAAATGGAATCACTTCTCAGGGATTTCCATTGTACTGGTACATTAGGGGCTCTGCAAATGTGACGTGACACCGAGTAAAAAATCTAGCAAAATCCGTGTTCCAAAAGCCAAATGACGCTTCTTCATTGCTGAGCCCAGCCGTGTGTCCAAACAGCAGTTCATGACCACCCGTATTCTTCTGAACGCACCTGCGGCTCGGCATCGGCTCATGTGCAGTACAGCACCGAGGTGTAGTGTGACGTAATGGGCACATGCGCAGTAGAGCCGATTCGATCAGTGAAACTTCACTGCTGTACTGCGCACGCGCCAATTCCGAAGCAAAGGCACATTCAGGAGAATATGGGGCCAGGCGTGATCACATTATTTAATAGTATCTGCATCCTTAGGATGCAGATACTACTGCACACTATGGCAGAGCAGGGAGGTATCAGGGAGGTATGGCGCAATCCACAGGGAGACTGTATGTTGCGATATCTACAGGGCGTTCTGTATGGCGCTATCTACAGGGGGGGACTGTATGGCACTATCTACAGGGGGACTGTATGGCACTATCTACAGGGGGGGTCTGTACGGCGCTATCTACAGGGGGCTGTATGGCACTATCTACAAGGAGGAGGTGTGGGGCGCTATCTACAGGAAGGTCTGTATGGTGCAATCTACAAGGGGGTCTGTATGGCGCTATCTACGGGGGGTCTGTATGGCGCTATCTACGGGGGGTCTGTGTGACGCTATCTACAGGGGGGTCTGTGTGGCGCTATCTACAGGGGGGTCTGTATGGCGCTATCTACAGGGGGGTCTGTACGGCGCTATCTACAGGGGGTCTGTACGGCAATATCTACAGGGGGCTGTACGGCACTATCTACAAGGGGGAGGTGTGGGGCGCTATCTACCGGAAAGGCTGTATGGCACTATCTACAAGGGGGAGGTGTGGGGCGCTATCTACAGGAAGGGCTGTATGGCGCTATCTACAGTGGGGTCTGTATGGCGCTATCTACAGGGGGGCTGTATGGCGATATCTACAGGGGGGCTGTATGGCGATATCTACAGGGGGGCTGTATGGCGATATCTACAGGGGTCTGTATGGCGCTATCTACAGGGGGCTGTATGGCACTGTCTACAAGGAGGTGGTGTAGGGCGCTATCTACAGGAAGGGCTGTATGGTGCTATCTACAGGGGGCTGTATGGCGCTATCTACGGGGGGCTGTATTGTCCTATCTACAGGGGGCTATATGGCACTATCTACAGCGGAGGTCTGTATAGCGCTATCTACAGGGGGGCTGTATGGTGCTATCTACAGGGGGGTCTGTATGGCGCTATCTACAGGGGGGTCTGTATGGCGCTATCTACAGGGGGGCTGCATGGCGCTATTTACAGGGGGCTGTATGGCACTATCTACAAGGAGGAGGTGTGGGGCGCTATCTACAGGAAGGTCTGTATGGTGCAATCTACAAGGGGGGCTGTATGGCGCTATCTACGGGGGGGTCTGTATGGCGCTATCTACGGGGGGTCTGTATGGCGCTATCTACAGGGGGGTCTGTATGGCGCTATCTACAGGGGGGTCTGTATGGCGCTATCTACAGGAAGGGCTGTATGGCGCTATCTACAGCAGGGTCTGTATGGCGCTATCTACAGGGGGGCTGTATGGCACTATCTACAGGGGGTCTGTACGGCGCTATCTACAGGGGGCTGTACGGCACTATCTACAAGGGGGAGGTGTGGGGCGCTATCTACAGGAAGGTCTGTATGGCGCTATCTACAGGGGGGGGTCTGTATGGCGCTATCTACAGGGGGGTCTGTACGGCGCTATCTACAGGGGGTCTGTACGGCACTATCTACAGGGGGCTGTATGGCACTATCTACAAGGGGGAGGTGTGGGGCGCTATCTACAGGAAGGGTTGTATGGCGCTATCTACAGCGGGGTCTGTATGGCGCTATCTACAGGGGGGCTGTATGGCGATATCTACAGGGGTCTGTACGGCTCTATCTACAGGGGGCTGTATGGCACTATCTACAAGGAGGAGGTGTAGGGAGCTATCTACAGGAAGGTCTGTATGGTGCTATCTACAAGGGGCTGTATGGCACAATCTACGGGGGCTGTATTGTGCTATCTACAGGGGGCTATATGGCACTATGTACAGCGGTGGTCTTTATGGCGCTATCTACAGGGGGGCTGTATGGCATTATCTACAGGGGGGTTGCATGGCGCTATCTACAGGGGGGTCTGTATGGCACTATCTACAGGGGGGTCTGTATGGCGCTATCTACAGGGGTCTGTACGGCGCTATCTACAGGGGGCTGTATGGCACTATCTACAAGGAGGAGGTGTGGGGCGCTATCTACAGGAAGGTCTGTATGGTGCAATCTACAAGGAGGGCTGTATGGCGCTATCTACGGGGGGTCTGTATAGCGCTATCTACAGGGGGTCTGTACGGCGCTATCTACAGGGGGCTGTACGGCACTATCTACAGGGGGCTGTATGGCACTATCTACAAGGGGGAGGTGTGGGGCGCTTTCTACAGGAAGGGCTGTATGGCGCTATCTACAGCGGGGTCTGTATGGCGCTATCTACAGGGGGCTGTATGGCACTATCTACAAGGTGTAGGGCGCTATCTACAGGAAGGTCTGTATGGTGCAATCTACAAGGAGGAGGTGTAGGGAGCTATCTACAGGAAGGTCTGTATGGTGCTATCTACAGGGGGCTGTGTGGCGCTATCTACGGGGGGCTGTATTGTGCTATCTACAGGGGGCTATATGGCACTATCTACAAGAGGGAAGTGGGGGTGCTATCTACAGCGGGGTCTGTATGGCGCTATCTACAGGGGGAGCTGTATGACGCTATCTACAGGGGGGCTGTATGGCGCTATCTACAGGGGGGCTGTATGGCACGCTACAGGGGCTGTATGATGCTATCTAAAGGGCAGGGCTCTATGGCACTATCTACAGGGGGGTCTGTATGGCGCTATCTACAGGGGGGTCTGTATGACGCTCTCTACAGGGGGTATGTATGGCACTATCTACAGGGGCTGTATGGACCTATCTACAAGGGGGAGGTGTGGGGCGCTATCTACAGGGGGGCTTTATGGCGCTATCTAAAGGGCAGGGTTGTATAGCGCTATCTACAGGGGGCTGTATGGCGCTATCTACAAGTGGGGTGTGACACTATCTACAAGGGGGCTCTATGGCACAATCTACAAGGGGGCTTTATGGCACAATCTACAGGGGGGGGGCTGTATGGCACAATTTGCAGGGGGGGCTGTATGGCACTATCTACAGGGGCACTATCTACAAGGGTGGGGCTGTGTGTGGCACCCAGGGGAGGGGGGCCCAGTCAAAAGTCTTTCCTAGTTACGCCGCTGTACATTACTGTGCAGCTGCTTTGATAAGCCAATTTCTGGTGACAGACTCCCTTTAAAGGGGTTTCTGGGACTTCGATATGTATAACCTATCCTTAGGATAGGTCATCAATATCAGATCAGTGAGGGCCTGACTCCGAGCACCCCCACGATTAGCTGATTGAAGGTGTTGTGGCACTCTAGTGAGCGCTGCAACCTCTTCATTGCTTACCAGGCACAGCTCCGTACATTCCATAGTGACTGTGAATGGTACAGAAGCTAAACCAGGCACAGCCACTATCCGTGCCTGGTAAGCAATGAAGCGGTTGCAGCATTCAACGGAGTGCCATGACCCCTTTAATCAGCTAATTGTAAGGTTGCCAGGAGTCAGGTCATCAATATCACTGTCCTTGAAAAAACACTTAAAGAGGCTCTGTCACCACATTATAAGTGCCCTATCTCCTACATAATCTGATCGGTGCTATAATGTAGATAACAACAGTGGTTTTTATTTTGAAAAAACGATCATTTTTGAGCAAGTTATGAGCAATTTTAGATTTATGCTAATTATGATAAACCAGTCTTTGGGGGATGTAATATTCTTTATTTTCAGGTTGTGAATAAATCTGCCATGCCATCTATAAAAGGGAGAAGTGTTATGAGTTATGTTTTTATGCCCATGCATCAGGTAAATGTCCCTGACTGTGGGGGATAATCAGGATGTCCTTTTCCAGAGACCTAATCAAATTAGTTTGCATGACAACACAAGGGCCAACTTTGTCTCGAGGGGCTCCCATCACACCTGGGTGCTAATATAATCAATACTCTCGAAGCCAGACAGCCAGACTCCAGTACCCACATGTCTACAGAAATGGCTGTATGGGACAAAAGAAATATAATCCTTCAAAGCCCCCCCTGTCATAATTCATATTGTATATAACCCAGCTAGGTGTATATGATCCAGGACCTCAGACGCTCCTTGGGTCTCAAGCGCAGGGATTCTCGGCCATGAGAAACCCTAGAACTGAATGTTGGTTACAATTATTAATATGTCATAGTCATGTTTGGTATGCCAGGGTTGGTTAATATATGCCCGGGAACATGTCAGACATGGTATCTCGCTACGAGATTCATATAAAGAGTTATGACCGATTAGAATTGTGTCCGGCAACTTTCCCTGTTTTGCATGTAATTAGCCATCCTCCTTCCACCTGACCAGGAGGTGGGGTGAGGGGTCTTGTTTGGACCCTTTATAATGGCATACCAAGAAATACACAGTGTCCGACCACAATACATTGCAGTTCTGTCCACCTTCCAGCTGTTCTCCTCAGCGGGATCTCTAACCTATCAAATACGTAAGAGGTCGGTTATTCTTTGCTTTATTCCCTTTTATTTTGTAACTGTTTTGCTTATATGTATGTCATTTTATTTACATCATTTTTGTAACCTTTTTTGTAAGCACCGTACTTTAGTATATTAAACTTTAAAATTAATAAGTTTGTTCCTTGCTGCTCTAAATCTACCCACAACCTCGAAGAGGAAACTCTGTCACGAACACCACTCCTTTTAACACGTGACTTGGATGCTACTGTAAAGGGGAACTCCGCTTGTCCACTCTCACTATTACACACACCTATCGCAACAGGCTAACAATGAGTTAAAACGCAACCCCAAAACGAGTTCACACATCCACACAAAACGCTGCCACCACTTGCCGTATTAGGCCGACAAGAGCCTCCTCCTGGTAACGCACACGTTCATACAGGCGCACACTGAATCTAAATAGCATTAAACAGGTTATGCTTTTCCTCTTCGAGGTTGTGGGTAGATTTAGAGCAGCAAGGAACAAACGTATTCATTTTAAGATTTATATATACGAAAGTAAAGTGCTTACAAAAAAGGTTACAAAAATGATGTCAATAAAATGACATACATATAAGCAAAACAGTTACAAAATAAAAGGGAATAAAGCAAAGAATAACCGACCTCTTACGTATTTGATAGGTTAGAGATCCTGCTGAGGAGAACAGCTGGAAGGTGGACAGAACTGCAATGTATTGTGGTCGGACACTGTGTATTTCTTGGTATGCCATTATAAAGGGTCCAAACAAGACCCCTCACCCCACCTCCTGGTCAGGTGGAAGGAGGATGGCTAATTACATGCAAAACAGGGAAAGTTGCCGGACACAATTCTAATCGGTCATAACTCTTTATATGAATCTCGTAGCGAGATACCATGTCTGACATGTTCCCGGGCATATATCTACCAACCCTGGCATACCAAACATGACTATGACATATTAATAATTGTAACCAACATTCAGTTCTAGGGTTTCTCATGGCCGAGAATCCCTGCGCTTGAGACCCAAGGAGCGTCTGAGGTCCTGGATCATATACACCTAGCTGGGTTATATACAATATGAATTATGACAGGGGGGGCTTTGAAGGATTATATTTCTTTTGTCCCATACAGCCATTTCTGTAGACATGTGGGTACTGGAGTCTGGCTGTCTGGCTTCGAGAGTATTGATTATATTAGCACCCAGGTGTGATGGGAGCCCCTCGAGACAAAGTTGGCCCTTGTGTTGTCATGCAAACTAATTTGATTAGGTCTCTGGAAAAGGACATCCTGATTATCCCCCACAGTCAGGGACATTTACCTGATGCATGGGCATAAAAACATAACTCATAACACTTCTCCCTTTTATAGATGGCATGGCAGATTTATTCACAACCTGAAAATAAAGAATATTACATCCCCCAAAGACTGGTTTATCACACTAATTCATTTCTTAACCCGTTAGTGACCGGCCCATCGTGTTTCTACGTCGGTCACTAACGGGCCTTATTCCGATGCCATAGTCTTTTTACGTCGGTCACTAACGGGCCTTATTCCGATGCCATAGACTTTTTACGTCGCGGCATCGGAATAAGTAAACAGAGCAGGGAACTGTCAGATCTCCCTGCTCTCAGCTGCTAGAGGCAGCTGAGGGCTGGGAGCGTACCTGCTCTGCCGTGTGAGATCGATATTAGTATCGATCTCACACGTTTAACCCCTCAGATGCGGTGCTCAATAGCGAGCACCGCATCTGAGTGGTTTTGGAGAGAGGGAGGGAGCTCCCTCTCTCTCCCACCGACACCCGGCGATACGATCGCCGAGTGTCTGTTTCTCTAATGGCAGCCGGGGGTCTAATAAAGGCCCCCAGGTCTGCCTGTATTGAATGCCTGCTAGAACATGCCGCAGGCATGACCTAGCAGATGCCTGTCCGTGTTAAACGGCCAGGCAGTAATACACTGCAATACAGAAGTATTGCAGTGTATTATAATAGCGATCGCAGAATCGCATATTATAGTCCCCTAGTGGGACTAGTAAAAAAGTGAAAAAAAAGTTTAATAAAGTTAATTTAAAAAAAAATGAAAAACCCAGCTTTTCCCCTTACAAAATGCTTTACTATTAAAAAAACAAAATAAAGTTAAAAAGTTACACATATTTGGTATCGCCGCGTCCGTAACGACCCCGACTATAAATGTATTACATTATTTAACCCGCACGGTGAACGCCGTAAAAAAAATAATAAAAAACTATGGAAAAATTGCTGTTTTCTGTGAATACTGACTTTAAAAAAATGTAATAAAAAGTGATCAAAAAGTCGCATCTACTCTAAAATGGTACCAATAAAAACTACAAGTCGCCCCGCAAAAAAAAAAGCCCTCATACAACCGCATCGGCGAAAAAATTAAAATGTTACGGCTCTTCAAATATGGAGACACAAAAACAAATAATTTTGAAAAAAGAGCGTTTTTACTGTGTAAAAGTAGTAAAACATACAAAAACTATACAAATTTGGTATCGTTGCAATCGTAACAACCCGCTGAATAAAGTTATTGTGTTATTTATATCACACGGTAAACGGCGTAGATTTAGGACGCAAAAAAGAGTGGCGAAATTTCAGATTTTTTTCTATTCCCCCCCCAAAAAAAAGTTAATCAATAAATAATATGTACCTAAAAATGGTGCTATTAAAAAATACAACTTGTCCCGCAAAAAACAAGACCTTATACAGCTATGTCGACGCAAAAATAAAAACGGTATAGCTCTTGGAATGCGACGATTGAAAAACCTAAAAAATAGCTTGGTCATTAAGGTCCAAAATAGGCCGGTCATTAAGGGGTTAAAGACCAACTGGGCGTGTTTTTACTTTTTACCAACTGGGCGTTGTACAGAGGAGTGTATGAGGCTGACCAATCAGTGACTAATCAGTGTCCTACACTTCTCATTGTTCCAGCCCAGCTTCTTTCACTGCACAATCACACTGTGCTGTGGATCATGCTGGGCTGGAACAATTAGAAGTGTATGTCACTGATTAGTCACTGATTGGTCAGCCTCATACACTCCTCTGTACAACGCCCAGTTGGTAAAAAGTAAAAACACGCCCAGTTGGTCTTTAAAAAACTAATTAGCATAAATCTAAAATTGCTTATAACTTGCTAAAAAATGATCGTTTTTCAAAATAAAAACCACTGCTGTTATATACATTACAGCGCCGATCAGATTATGTAGGAGATAGGGCACTTATAATGTGGTGACAGAGCCTCTTTAAAAAAAAAAAAAAAAAGAGTAGAACAACAAAGTGGATTTGTGCCAAGTTGGTGACCATTCATGCCATCTATGTCTAGTTTCAGTGGACAATAGAAAAAAAAAATGTAACATCACAGATCACTACTGTCTGCCATCGCTAATATCTATGACCATTTTAGCCAACTTTCATCTGTTGTGGGGTCTGCTTTAAAGAGGCTCTGTCACCAGATTAACAAATCCCTATCTCCTATTGCATGTGATCGGCGCTGCAATGTAGATAACAGTAAAGTTTTTTTTTTTTTTTTAAAACGATCATTTTTGGCCAAGTTATGAGCAATTTTATATTTATGCAAATGAGCCTTTCTAATGGACAACTGGGCGTGTTTTCTTTTATTTCCAACTGGGCGTGTATTGTGTTTGTAACATCTGGGCGTGTTTACTTGTTTTACTAGCTGGGCGTTGTGAATAGAAGTGTTTGTCAGCATCATATGTCAGCATCATACACTTCTATTCACAACGCCCAGCTAGTAAACACACCCAGATGTTACAAACACAATATAAAATAGATCATAACTTGGCCAAAAATGATCGTTTAAAAAAAAACAAAAAAAACGTTACTGTTCTCTACATTGCAGCGCCGATCACATGCAATAGGAGATAGGGATTTGATAATCTGGTGACAGAGCCTCTTTAAGCTCCGTTCACATCTTTGGGGCATTTTTACCAAAAAAACACCACTTGTAAACATATCCTTATAACGCATTCAGATCAGTCATATTGTTAGTGTTTAACAGTATGTATTTCGATGTAAACCCCACCTCAGCCCGTCATTCTACTAAACCCAGTATAACATCGCAATACAGACTATTAAACAGTGGTACAATATGCCATCTAAATGAGGCCTAAAGAGAAGTGTAAGTAATATGGGGGCATTTCTGGGATCCATGATGCTGTTGTCCTGTCAGAACTGCAGTTGAGACGAGCTTTGCGTCTGTCACACGCCCGTATTACGTTTGAATAAGGACTCATGCACACGACCGTAGCCATGTGCACGGCCGTGATTTTCGGGTCGGACGGCCACGGAGTGACAGCCGCGAGCCGCCTGCAAATCTCGGGCTGTGCACATGGCCGTGACCATTATTTTCAATGAACCCGGACCGCAGAACACGGCCGTAATAAGACTTGCCCGTTCTTTCTGCGGTGCGGGATCCTGGGCCATGCACAGGCCGTGAAAACCACGGTCGTGTGCATGGCCCCATAGGAATGAATGGGGCCGCAATTCTCCTGTGGATTTTCTGGGGAATTGCGGCCGCAAAAGCACGTTCATGTGCATGGGGCCTAAAACTGGCCTAATTTACTCAGGCGCTAAAACCTCATATTTATTTATCAGTCACCAGAACCTTCGGCAAGATGTTCTTTTCCCCCCTTTCATGCCATGTCTAGTGTATATGTAGTAATGCCGTGCCCTTGCCTAGCAGCTCTACCCCAGGCTTTCACTTGCTTATCTATGATGTGGCCTTTTTTATCTTTAATATGGGTAGCCTGTTTCGTTCCCTGTATAAAATCCCTCGCTATAATTTACCTCTATAACAAATAACCGCTGATTGAGAAATACGTACATCACTGGTAGTCCCCCCTCCCCCCTCAGGCAAGGAAAGCATTACCAAGTCGTGAAGTGCCCACATTAAACATGGCGCCTGCATTCCAGTGAGAGCCCCCTCCCGGTGTACACAAGCTCCCTGTGTTCCCCTAGTTAGTCATGGCGCGCTTGTTTATTGTAGTGGCCGTTCTCGCCTGTTTGTCTGCGGTCACACAGGCAGGCCCAATGCTCGGTGGTTGGGAAAAAGCGGATCCAAATTCAAGTGGCGTTAAACGGGCTCTGGCGTTTGCGTTATACGAGTACAACAAGGGCAGCAATGATATGTTCGCGGCCCGGGCGGTGAAGGTGAACCGGGCAGAGAAGCAGGTCAGTGTGGGAACCATTATCTCTGTATTGAACAGTAATGTTTGGTCCTTTCCTCAGCAGCTACACACGTACAGATGCCAGTGTGTATAGCTATGTGTGATGTAGCAGAGTTGAGTGTGACCGGATCGTGGTTTGGTTATCTATCCCTGGATATGAAGGTATATAATAGCTAGCTGATGGATTTACCCCCGTGATTGGCAGAATACTTGCTGACCAGTGGAGAACATTCCATGGCTGGATTTGGTGTGCTGCCATCTGTTGCCTTTATTGCTCATCCTCGTGGGCAGATTTTAACCCTTTCGTGACCAGCCTATTTTGGGCCATAATGACGGAGCGATTTCTTTACATTTTTTTGATCGTCGCCTTTCAAAAGCCATAATTTTACATTTTTCCTTCGACATAGCCATGTTGGGGCTTTTTTTGGGTGTGTGGGATATGTTGTATTTTTTTTTTTAATGCGACCGTTTTGGGGTGCAAGTTATTGGGGTATAAATTATTACCGTAATGAACATTAACTTTTTTCAGGGTTAATGGGAACAAATTTCGCCATTCTTTCTTGAGTCTTAAATTTACGCTGTTTACTGTGTGGTATAAATAATATAAGTGTATTCTGTGGGTCCTTACGATTACCGCACTTTCACCATACAACAGCCATAACATCTTTTTAATAGTACCATTTTGGGGTACATATGATTTTTTGATCGCTTATTTCATTTTATCCAAGGCAGGAAGAACAGAAAGCAGCGATTCTTGCATTTTACTCTATGGCGTTCACCGTGCGGGTTAAATAATGTAATAGATTTATAGTCCGGGTTGTTAGGCCATTTTCTGTTTCAGCCTGATTGTACCGCCGCTTACAAAAGCAAGGTCCATAAAGCCATGGTTGGGTGTGGGAGAACTTGACTGGCCCGCACCGAGCCCTGACATCAAACACCTTTTGGGATGAACTAGAATGGGGACTGCGTGCCAGGCCCTCTCATTCAACACCAGTATCCGACCTCACAATTTCTCTTCACGATAATTGGACAAAAGACACGCTCCAAAATCTTTTAGAACGCCTTCCCAGAAAAGTGGAAGCTGTTTTAGCTGCAAAGAGAGACAAGCTTCATAATAATGGCTATGGATTTAGAATAGGATGGCATAAAAGCTACTTTAGGTGTCCCAATACTTTTGTCCAGATAGTGTTGCCGACCTCTGGGGCCACTATCCTTTGGCTATGTTCACAAAGCATACAGTGACATCAGGGGGCCCTCCTGAACCCCAGCCAGAGCCCTGCCAACGCTTTGGATGGGGACTCCGCTCCTGGAGGAGCCCCTGGCGTCACTATCCATATATGGACAGTGGAATCCCCAGCCAGAGCGTTGCCGACGCTGTGGCAGGGGATTCGCTCTTAGAGGGAGCCCCTTACTTCACGGTCCATGTATGCATAGTGACACCAGAAGCTCCTCCAGAGGTGGAATCCCTGACCAGGGATTCTGGTCGGACGAGGGGGACGGCACTGTTTGGCACATCTACAGGGGCAACTGTTTCACTATCTACAGAGGGCATCAACATCTGTAATTGCTGCCCGAATTGCCGAGAAATCGGCCAAAGCTGCAGTACACAGTTCAATGGTAGCAAGTAAAAAATAGCAGAGAAAAAGGTAGAAACCAAGGCAAAGAAGCTAAAGGATCGGACATAACTCTATACTCTGCAAGCAAGACAAAATGGTGACTGGGACATTCCTGTGGATCGGGACCAAAAAAATTGACAATTGAAATTTGTTACTGAAATTCGTTAAGTAATCTACATTGCAGCGCCGATCTGCTGCAATAGCAGATGGGGGTTGCAAAATCTGGTGACAGAGCCTCTTTAACAGGCAGCTCCGTAGTGCTAAACCAGAATCCTTTTCAGGATCAGCGTGGTCCCTGAGGTCAGACCATCGTGGATGCATCTACATGGAGCTAATCAGCCATAATTACCATATTGTGCATGTTTTAAACCAGTGCTCACAACCAGGGAACAGTTTTGTTTTTTTTTTTTTTTACCCCCTTAGGCGTCTTCACATACTATGCGTTTTTTACTTAACTGCATTAAAAAAACACATGTAAAAAACAAAATTATTTACATGCGTTTTTTGAAAAAATGCCACTGATCACAAAAACATCGCAAATCAGTCTATAGTGTGTTTTATATTTGACCATAGTAGCATCCTGCAGCTCAAAAAAATGCAATTAAAAATGCCAGGGAAAAATGTAGCGAAAAATAAGAATCCCGACCTAAAGGGGTTTTCCCATCATGGATGTTTATGGCATATCCACAGGATATGCCTATAATGGCTGATAGATGCGAGTCCCCCTGGGACCTGCACCTTTCTTTTCTTAGAAAGGTGCGCCCTGACCCCCATCCTCCTGCTGTTTTCCAGCCACTCTCTAACGAGTTGAGCTATGCTGTTTTCGTAACTTCCATAGAAGTGAATGGGAGTTTCAGAAACCGTGTAGCACGGAAGCTTGGCTGTTCTGTGCTTCCGATCACCTCGTCAGTCAGTGGCCGCCGAGCAGCGGGACTAGGTAGGAGGGGGGTTGGGTCACCAATCTTGAGATAGATGTGGGTCCTACTTCTGTGGATATGCCATAAATGTTCAAGATGGGAAAATCCCTTTAAGGGCCTTGAGCGGTAACTTTTACATTATTGGGTCAACTTGGCTGCATAAGGGTTAGTTGTTTTTTTTGCGGGAGGAGTTGTATTTTTTAATGACGATATTGGGTGTATGTATAATGTATTCAAAAAGTTTGGGGGAGGGGGACTTGAAAGAAGACGTAAATTTAGCTGTTTTTTGGGTTTTAGTTTTTACAGCGTATCGCATGGTGTAATTGACGTGCTATTTTTATTCTGGGGGTCCATACGCTTACGGCGATTTTCTGATGTGAGGCAATTGAGGTTTTATCAATTTTGAACCTCCATGTGCCTCTCATTAATAGTAAATAACCCCATCATGTACCTCACAGTTATAATGGGTAACGTTTGGTTTAGGTGTGAGGTACATGATGGGGTTATTTACTATTAATGTGAGGCACATGGAGGTTCAAAATTCATAACCTCATGTGCCTAACAATTTCCCTCCTAATGGTGAAATTGGGGTTGACCCCTTAGGTACACTGCCAATTTTGGCCTTGAGGACAAAACAACTTTTTAGCCTATGTACTGATTGGCTCAACAAACGCCCTAATACGGTCTCACCACTTAGATGCCATATTTGCTTATGACCGGGGCATCTGATTGGCAGGGATCGAGTTCTCGCCGATCCCTTCTGTTGCAGCAGTGTCAGCTGAAATAGACAGCTGACACCCGCTGCGGGATGTACAGGCATAGCTCCTGTTCCTGCACCATCCCCACACGGGGCCATACATTTATGAAGATTGGCACTAACTAGATTGCGACGTCCACTGTACATTTATGAAAATGGCGCTAAGAGGTTAAATCACAAACACCAACTACTCTGTAATAGTAAGGATGTTAGTAACCACATCTGGCTAGTCTTGTAAACGGCACTTTGTTTTTTTTCATCCCTAAAAGCTTGTATCCGGGATAAATTTCCGTTTGGATGTGGATATTGGACGAACACAGTGTAAGAAGCCGACCACAGATGTAAATAGTTGTGAACTTCATAGAGATCCCAGCTTTTCTAAGGTATTGTACAGCTTCAAAGTATGTTTAAGCCTTGTGATCTAGTCCCTATTTTCACTTTAGTATGTCTAATACGTTTGCTATGTAGCGTCTACACACCCATCTACAGAAATTCTTAGCAAAGGTGGTAGGTAACACAAAAATACAGATGTCTGCCGATTTCATGTAATGCATTGCCAATGGTGTAAGAATACTATAGATGGGAAAATCTGCAGCATGCCCCGTTTTCTGCATTTTTTTTGGTTTCCTTTACATATTGACAGGGTTTTTTAAAAATCCTTTCACATGTATTGTACTGTGTTCACTTGCGGTTTTGGCGCAATTACATTTTTGTTTAAATACAAGAGAAACTGTCTATGTAAAACTGTTACAACAATTCTGGAAAAACCATGAATAAAAAAAGCATGTAACTACATACAACCTCCCGCTAGTACGTATGTGGGAGTATACACTGATCAGCCATAACATTAAAACCATCTGACTTATATTGTGTAAGTTCCCCACGTGCCGTTAACACAGCTCTGACCCAGTGAGACTGAACTCCACAAGACCTCTGAAGGTTTCCTGTGGTATCTAACACAAGACGTTAGCAGCAGATCCTTTAAGCCCTGTATGTTGCGAGGTGGCACCTCCATGGATTGGACTTGTTTTTCTAGCGCATCACACAGATGCTCAATTGGATTGAGATCTGGGGAATTTGGAGTCCAAGTCAACACCTTGAACCCCTTGTCATGTTCCTCAAACCATTCCTGTCCAATTTTTCGGTGTGGCAGGGAGCATTATCCTGAAAAAGGCCACTGCAGTTAGGAAATACCATTGACAAGAAGAGGTGTACTGGGTCTCCAACAATAATTAGGTATGTGGTACGTGTCAAAGTAACATCCATATGAATGCCTGGAGCATCACACTGCCTCCGCCGATGTTGCTTTCTTCCATAGTTAATCCTGGAGCCATCTCTTCCCCCAGCTAAGCAACGTACCCGGCCACCGACATGATATAAAAGACACCGTGATTCATGAGACAAGGCCAACTTCTTCTGTTGCTCCATGGTCCAGTTCTGATGATCACTTGGCCCGTGTGAGAATTTTCTGCGGTGGACAGGGGTCAGCATGGGCACTCCATCCGGCCTGCTGCTACACGGCAATCTAGGATGCACTTTGTGTTCTGACGCCTTTATATCATAGCCAATATTCACTTAATCAGCAATTTGCACCACAGTAGCTCTTGTGTGGGATTGGACAAGACTAGATAGCCTTCACTCCACATGCATGTCATTGAGCCTTTGGTGCTCATGACCCTGTCATTAGCTCACCGTTAGTACTTACCAAAAGTGGTCCAAGGAAGAACAAACCAATGTTCACCGAGAACTTTCCTCAAGACCTGGTGTTTCGGAGATACTCTGACTCCGTCGTCTAGCCATCACATTCTGGTATTAGTCAAAGTCGGTAAGATCTATACACATGCCTATTTTTCCTGCTCTCAGCACATCAACTTCAAGAACTCCCTGTTCAATAGCTGCCTAATATATTCCAGCTCTTAAAAGCTGCCATTGTCACGAGATAATCAATGTTATTCACTACACCTGTCAGCGGTTTTAATGTTATGGCCTTACGGTTTATAACCCCTTCCCGTCTTGCAGTTTAATATTATGGTGAAGGCAAAGGAGCTGTGCGCATACCATCACTTGCAAGTGTCTGCTGTACTATACAGCCAACATCCTGCTCTAGCAACCAGGATCAGTGGTAACTCCGATCTCAGTCATATAACCCCTTAGGTGTCGCGGCCGCTATGGAGCATGGCATCTAAGGAGTTTGACAGAGGAAGAGATTCTGGGGAGCCAACCCCCAAAAAAGCTACTAAAATGGGTCAAATCTAAATGCTATATATGTAAACTCTTGTTTTAACTAGCAGCTGGACAGTTAATTTTATTTAAGCATGAACTGTGAAAGAAATCTTGCTGTATTAAATTGCTAGTCCTAACGGGTTTTGTTTTTCTTGTAGATTTCAACGTGCCGCTTTGAAGTGTTCACTGTTCCTTGGGGGTCGATAAATGAGATAAAGAAATCTGAATGCAATTAATTTGTACTATTCCAGCTTACTAATGCTCTTACGACGGCATTTCATTCATGTTTTACAGCATAGAATAAGTTTCATGCCTGTAGTTTTAACTTTGGTGTTATACACACAGAATAATAGCAAATAATAAAATGTATTCTTATTAAGCACAATAAAGTTTCATTTAAGAAAAGTCTTAGTCAGTGCCAGCCTTTTTTTCCCCTCTACATGTATGTACAGATTGTAACCTGACCAGTTAGACTTTCACATGAGTAATTCTACAGAACAGTGTAAAATAGCTTTTTGTAATCTACTTTATCTGTAATGTTGCCTTGCATTACTCTCCATTACCGAAATGGGGACAAATGCTCAGTGATCTGGTCCATAATAAAGCAGTCAATTGGGAGAGTTGCTCAGTTTGTTGTATAACCGATAATGGAAGAGTTCGGAGGACACTGAGAGACCGTCAAGTCAATTACTTGACTAATCTTGCAATTGACCTGCTAAATCTAAAGGTTTCCACACCATCCTAGTCATTTTTGACCTATCCTCTTCGTTGGTCTGCTTGTGTTCAGCCAATTGTTTTCTGATTAAGCGGGACACAACTGATGACATGTCTGCACACTGCTCTGGCATCCATAGCCTGATGTAGCCAGACAGAAAAATGCATGTAGCATCTTTCTGTCTGGTGCAGGGAGAGGTCCAGTGTCACAACTGGTGCATCGGATGCCAACAATTCTCCCATAGGAAAGCATGGGATCACATTGCGTAACCTACATCATCTCTATAATGCAGAGTACAGAAATGTTATTGTATGGATAAGAGCTGATAAGGGCACAGATGGGGATGCTAGTTAATAAAAAAAAAAAGTAACTTCTAATTTTGATGTAAAAGGAGCTGGGATAATATGATTTGTGCTCATGCCAGCATTTTTTTTGTAAGCAGATCACAAAAAAGAGATCTAAAGTCTGTTTTTATCACCGTTCACTATTATGCTTTTTTAGGCCCTGTTCACGTGGAGTTTTTGACTTGGAAACCGCACCAAAAAACGGGCGAAAATGCCTCCCATTGATTTCAATGGGAGGCGGACGCATTTTATTACCGCTCGTGGTAAAAAGAAGTGACATGCCCTATCTTCGGGCGTTTACGCCTCTGACATCAATGGGAGGCAGAGAAAGCGTATTTCGCAGCGTTTTTGCCCGTGGCACTCAATGGGCAAGAGCGAAAAACGCAGCAAACGGCATGCAGGCAGAGGAAAATCTGCCTCAATATTCCAAACGGAATTTTGAGGCAGAACTTTCTGCCTGCAAAAAAACTCTGTGTGAACTCAGCCATAGCGTCCAAGATTTATCATATCGCAAAAATGGATGAAGAAAACTTATTAAAAATTAACCTTCAATTTTATAAACCTAAATATCCGGCCCTGTTCACACAGTTTTTTGCAGGCATAAATATCTGCCTCAATACTCCGTATGTAATTTTGAGACAGATTTTGACCTGCCTGCATGCCGTAAGCCATGTTTTTCGCGGCAGCCATTGAGTGCCGCATGCGTGGCGGGGCTGAACAGAAGATGCGCCAGCAGTTCAAATGAAGAGGAGAGTAGGGGAAATGTCGACAAAGAAAAAAAAAAAGAAAACTCCTGGAGATCGTATCCAGTAGCAAGAAAAACAGAGGTACCTGGGACTATTGATGGGGAGGAAAAGTGGATAAACATAAATTTTAGTAAAATAAATGTATTGGCTAACTAATAAAATCCTTGGCACTACATGCTGAGCCATCAATCCAATCTTGGACATGCCCTTTTAGGATACGAAGACACACATGGTGGATACACGGCATCAAGCTGCACAGCGTATCCGCCCTGAACACCGCAGGTAATGCCGCCTGAAAATCCGCACCACACTATGGTGCGTTTTTTTCAGGTGTAAATTATCGCACATACTGACGTCCGCTTCGACCTCCCTGCATGACGTTGCAGGCCATGTGACCGCTGTGGCGGTCACATGGCCTGCTACGTCATCCAGGGAGGCTGGACTGGAGAAGAAGCAGGGAACTCGAAGTATCACTTTATTTTTTTTTCTTACTCACGATTTTTGCGGTGGAATAGCGTATTGTGGGTTTAAGCACCCCATTGAATTCAATGGGAAAACCCGCAAAAGAAGAGCTGCGATTTCACAGCATCAATTGACATGCTGCGGTTGAAGAAACTGCACCACAAGTCAATTTATGTGCGTTGGGTTTTTTTTGGCCGCGTTTTTCCGCAGTGTGTGGGTGAGATTTGTTGAAATCTCACCCACACTGCTGCTACTGTAAAACGCTGCAGATTTTCCGCATTAAATCCGTTGCGGAAAACACAAAGTGTTTACGCTGTGTGTGTTCCTACCATAAAGCATTTAACACACACCATTAAGGGATTACAGTTTTATGTCCTTTGCTTCCAATTTTGTAAGATCAAAGAGCTTTTGATAAATGGCAGAAAAACCTGGGTTTAGCACAAGGCAGTGTCTGAGGGTATGTTCACATGGCAAACAAAAAACGGCTGTAAAATACGGAGCAGTTTTCAGGGGAAAACACCCTCTGATTTTCAGCAGTTTTTTTTTTAAGCATCAAGCATCTTTTGAAGCGTTTTTTACAGCTGTTTTTGGAGCTGGTTTTCTATTGGCCCAATGAAAAACTGCTCAAGAAGTGACATGCACTTCTTTTTACAGGGCATATTTTTACTTGATGTTTTTTCAAATGGCCGCGTAAAAAAAACGCCCCGTCGGAACAAAATGCAGTTTTTCCCATTGAAATCCATGGGCAGATGTTTGGAGGCGTTCAGCTTCCGTATTTTCAGCCGTTTTTCAGGGCGTTTACGGGCCAAAAAAAGGCTGAAAATAAGCTGTGTGAACATACCCTAAATGTGATAATATCTTATGCTATACCAGACAGGGATGTCCTCTGTCACAATTGTTTTTTGCCCTTTATTGTCGATCAGCTAGCAGTAGAGATTAGAAATTATAATATTTATTGCCTCAGCTATGGGGCTAGGACTGAGAAAACGTTCCTATATGAGAATAATTTTTCTGGGAGACGCAAATAACTGACAACTACTATTGATGCATTAACCTGTTAAGCTTCTTTTCAGGAATTCAGGTGAACAATGAGAAATCTTGTTTATTACCTTTTGGAACCTTCTCCAGTTAATTCTCCATTCACTACTTGTCAAATAATTTAAAATATGTAGGATTTCATATATCAAAAGATGTCTGATTTTTTTATTTTATTTTTTAATATAAATCAATTGTTTCAACTTTTTTTGTAAACAAAAACCTCTGACTTGATTTGGATGTGGAAGGCTAAATAATATTAATTAAAATAGTTCTCAAATTATTATTCATCAGTATTAATAGTTTGAACAAAAATTTTTTGTGATATATAAATGAAAAAAGCCTTAAAGTTAGCCTCAACGCCTTAGAGGGGTTGTCCATTACCGGACAACTTATGACCTATCCACATGATAGGTCATCAGTATATGATCTGTGGAGGTCTGACACCCGGGCTCTGCACCGATCAGTCTGAACGTGTGCCTCCGGGCATCGGATGTCCGTGCCAGAAGCAGATGTCTCCGGTCACGAAATAGCGGCTGAGCTGCTTTACTGCAGCTCTGCTCCTATTCAAGTGAATAGGAGCAGAGCTGCAGTTCTGCAGCACGGCCGCTATGCAATGTACAGAGTCAACTCCTTCCGGCTCCGTACATTGCATACTGTGCAATGACATCCGATGCCCGCAGGCAACTATAACGGGTGTCTTATCCCCTCAGATCATATACTGATGACCTATCCGGTGGATAGGTCATCAGTTCTCTGGTAGTGGACAACTTTTTAAGGACACATCCTGTTTTGGACTCATGGACCAGGGCAATTTTTCAAAAACTGAAGAGCCACTATATCTGGTAATAACTTTGGAATGCTTTTATTTTTTTCAAGCAATTCTGAGATTATCTCATGACACATTGTTCTTTATGTTAGTGATAAAATGTTGTCAATATATTCTGTTTATTTGTGAAAAACACACATTTTGAGTGTTTAATTTTTCTAAATTTATATGTATCTGCTTGTAAGACAAATAGTAATACCACACAAAATAGTTACTAATTAACATTTCCCAGATGTCTACATTATGTTGGCATCGTTTTTTGAATATACTTTTATTTTTCTAGGACTTTATACGTCTTATAACTTTAGCAGCATATTTTCAAGAAAATTTCCAAAAAACAATTATTTTGGGGACCAGTTCAGTTCTGAAGTGGCTTTGAGGGCCTTATATTTTAGAACCCCCCCACCCCCATAAATTGCCCCATTTTAAAAACTGCACCCCTTCAAAGTATTCAAGACTGCATTTGGAAAATTTATTCACCCTTTTAGGCGTTTCACCCGAATTAAAGCAAAGTGGAAGTGAAATTTTCAAATTAAAATTTATTTGATGAAATGTCATTTTAATCCACTTTTTTCTATAACACAGAAGATTTTACCAAAGAAACGCAACTCAATATTTATTGCCCAGATTCTGTATTCTGTTTTTAGAAATATCCCACATGTGCCCCATGTGTGGTAATGGACTGAAGCACCGGCCTCCGAAGCAAAGGAGCACCTAGTAGAGTTTGGGGCCTCCTGTTTTTTAGAATATATTTTAAGCACCGTGTCAGGTTTGAAGACGTCTTGTGGTGCCAAAACAGTAGAAATATCCCCAAAAAGACACGATTTGGCAAATTACACGCCTAAAGGAATTTGTCTAAGGGTATAGTGAGCATTTTGACCCCACAGGTTTTTTTGCACAACTTATTAGAATTAGGCTGTGAAAGTTAAAATCGATTTTTTTTTCCAATAAAACATTGGAGCACCAAAACTTCAAGTCAACTTCTTCCGAGTACGGCGATGCCCTAAATGTGGTCACAAACTACTGTTTGGACACACAGCAGCGCTCAGAATGGCAGGAGTGCTATCTGGCATGTAGATTTTGCGTGATTGGTTTTTGGGTGCCATGTCGCATTTGCAGAGCCCCTGAGGTACCAGTACAGGGGAAACCATTTAAAAGTGACACCATTTTGAAAACTACGCCCCTCAGGGCATTCATCTAGGGGTGTAGTGAGCATTTTGACCCCACAGATGTTTTATATATTTTATTAGAATTAGGAAGTGAAAATAAACATTTCTTTTTTTCCCAAAAATATGTAGTTTTAGCTCCTAATTCTTTTATTTTCACAAGGGGTGAAAAAACACCACACAATTTGTTACTCAATTTCTCCTGATTATGGCAATATCCCATATGTGGCCCTAAACTGCTGTTTGAGCACGTGGCAGGGCTCAAATTGGAAGGAGCGCTATTCTGCCTTTAGATACCAGATTTTGCTGGATAGGTTTTCAGGCATAATGTCGCATTTATAGTGCTCCCTTAGTTACCAGAGTACAGTGAAAACCCCCAAGAAGTGACCCCATTTTGGATACTACACCCCTCAAGGCATTTATCATTTGCCTGGAAATATAACCGGGTTTAGGAGTGAAAGAGCACCGTGTGCATTTGAGGCCTAGTTTGGTGATTTTTCCAGCATTGGCCCACAATTGCAAAGGCTCTGAGATCAAATAGTAAGACAAACCCAAAGTAGTAACCCCCATTTTGGAAACTGCACCCCTTAAGGCATTTTAAGCGGTGTAGTTTGCATTTTGACCCCACAGGTGTTTTTTCATTAGAAATTACTGCTCAGCGGATGGTGCAAAGTGAAAATTGCAGTTTTCCACTGATATGCCATTTTAGTGCACAATAATTTGCACCCAGCTTGTGCCACTGCAGACCTCAAACTGTTAGGCGGGTTCTCCCGGGTATGGCGATGCCATATATGTGGATGTAAACTGCTGTTTGGGTAAACTGTAGGGTTTAGAAGGGAGGGAGTGCCATTTGGCTTTTGGAGCCCAGATTTTGCTTGGTAGTTGTTCTGTTTGGGGTATTGCTGGTATTTCAGTTTAAAATGTGGGGGCATATGTAAGCTGGGCAGAGTACATCCGGGCATAATAATAGAGTATAATAATGTGGTAAATAAATAATAATCCACAGATGTGTTGCCAGTGTTGCACTGATAAATGGTACCCAATCTTATTCCTCTTTTGGCACACTGCATTTTTTGTCGCCATATACTGAGAGCCAGGAAAAAAAAATGTGCCAATGGAGCTGTGTGAGGGCTTATTTTTTTGTGTGACAATCTGTAGTTTTTATTGGTATTATTTTGGGCTGCATGCGACTTTCTGATCTCTTTATATTCCTTTTTTTTTTGGAAAGCAAGGTGACCAAAAACCAGCAATTCTGACATTACTTTTTATTATTTTTTTTTCAGTGTTCATGACATTTGTACTTTATTCTGCGGCTCCATACGATTACGGCGATACCATATGTATATAGTTTATTATGTTCTACAGTGTTAGCACAATAAAATCGCTTTTTTTGTGTCGCTATATTCTGAGGGCCGTAACTTTCTAATTTTTCCATCAAAAAAGCTGTGGGAGGTTTTGTTTTTTGGACGGATGGGCTTTAGTTTTCATTGGTACAATTTCCTGGTACATGCGACTTTTTTATCACGTTTTTAGAGGGGTGGTGACCAAATAATTCTGGATTGTTTTTTATTTTATTTTTTTACGGTGTTCACTATGCAAAATAACGTGATATATTTTATAGTTTGGGTCGTTACAGACGTGGCGATACCAAATGTGTACTTTAATGTTTCCATTTTTATATAATAAAATACTTATGGGGAAAAAAGGCGGTTATTGTTTTTTTTAACTTGAAACTTTTATTTTTATACATTTATACAACATTTTTATAAACTTTTAGTCCCACTAGGGGACTTGAAGGCATGAAGCCCTGATCGCTATTCTAATACACTGCACTACCTACATGGTGCAGTGTATTAGAGCTGTGTTATACACTGCTAGCAAGCCTATTAAGCTTTCATACTTGGCAGACCAGGGGGCCATTGTTAGGCCTCCGGTTGCCATAACAACCATCAGCACCCCCACAATCGTCGTAGGGGGTGCCAATCACTAGTAGCCACTTAGATGCAGCAATCTCTTTTAATTGCTGCATCTAAGGGGGTTAATCAGCCAGATCGGAGGCTAGCTCCTGTCCTTGCCGTTACAACAGGGTATGTTCAAATAGGAAAATTGGGAAGACAAATAGCGCTACTCCGTCAAGATACAAGGTCATCAAACTCGTTAGTAGTAATTTCAGCCTTTAATAGGGTGATGCTTATGTTGTTTTATCACTCGTAGAGCAACATCCTTTCAATCATTGGTGATTCAGGAGGTTTTTCCAGTTAGAACATTTTTAAATTGTGAGTTCAATTTTGGGGTGTACTTATTAGTGTCCCTGTAACCTTCAATATATCGGGTGGACTACCCAACACCTGAGGAGTAGGATTATCGCATAGGTCTGACGTTAATAGTGTTTGTTTGTTTTGTTTTTTAAAGCATAGTGTGTCACGACACTGCGACTGCCCACAATAACGGCTTCAAATGTATTAACATTACGCCCATTGAAAAAGTGCTTGCACCACTCCTAACAGGTTTGCCAAACTCGGCCAACGTGAAAATTATTGCACTTACAAACTGTCGTGTTTACAGCTGCATGGTCTCAACTAGTATATAGAGATATCACTCTAAGGTATACCACAGCCCCTACTGCATGAGAGAGATGACCTCTCTTATTTTTTACCTAATTATTTATTAATTGATGTCTTCCTGTCCAAATACATGGATTACATTTTTATACTTGTAATCCAATATATTTCTATTTACTAAAATGTTTTACTTACTTATATATTTATTCAATTAACTGATTATATAATATGCTATTTATATTGTATCTTTATCATTTTTTAAGGATTTTTCATGATACGGAGATACAGGCCTTTAACCTCTGGCTCCTTTGTTAATTGTGTGGTTCTAATATATCAACATACTATTATCCTCCAGGGGATAAGAGCAGTAGCTTTAATATGCGCCCCCTTTTTTTCTTCTTAGGCTACATTCACACGAGCGTATCAGATTTACGCACGTGAATCTGGTCTGTGTGTATTGCATTATGCATCAGTGCCTTGCGAGTGCAAAGCACATCTTTTTATGTTTATAATCCACACGGTCTGTGGTTTTTTATGTATATGGTCTGAAGACGCTGTTCCAGTGTCAAAACACGTCACCCTATTAAAGGCTGAAATTACTACTAATGAGTTTGATGACCTTCTATCTTGATGTAGTAGCACTATTTGTCTTCCCATTGCAGGACACTTCTTGGGACGTAATTGGAGCCGTTTTTCATTGACTCCAATGAAAACCAGCTCCAATTACGTCCGAAAAAGACGCAGCGAAAAACGCGTGCACTTGTAAAAACGTCTGGAATTCAGGAGCTGTTTTCTCCTGAAAACTACTCCGTAATTTCAGAAGTTTTTGGCGGTGTGCACATACCCTTACTCTTACACCTGTTTCAATTTTATCCGTTGTCTTTGGGATTTCTGCACCATGAGGCGCTTCTTTCTTTAAGGTTACAGCAGGATGTCAGCTGTGACATAAAGCTGAAACCCGTGGCTGATGGCTCCATTACTGTCACATACAGTTACGTGCTGTTGTGTTAAGTACCTAACTGCAGCAATGTAACTGTACGTAACATGTCATTAAGGGGTTAAAGAGAAAAAGTAAGGGCGGCTTTGGAGTTCCTATCCCCAAAAATTATTTAATCGCTACTCAATTGAATTATTTCCTTTAGTAAGGCCCAGAATCCAATCCAATTTTAATGCCAGATGATGAGTGGTGAATGTAAGTTCTTATAAGGTCTAGAGGCAGGGAGCTTAAGAAGCAATTTATGTCAAGCTACTGTATATCATTGATATAAGCATGACAATTATTTCTATAGCATTAACTTACCGTTCAGGTGTAATAATCAAAACATACTGGTTTTGATGAATGGAGGTTTAAAGTCGTTACATTATCTCAGTTGGTTATTGGAAATTCTTTTAAACAACTTAAAGTAGAATTTAGTATTAAAAATAAATATTTTTATAAATATTTGCATTTGAAATATTTAGAGAGGCTCTGTCACCAGATTATAAGTGCCCTATCTCCTACATAATGTGATCGGCGCTGTAATGTAGATAACAGTGGTTTTTATTTTGAAAAACAATCATTTTTGACCAAGTTATGAACAATTTTAGATTTATGCTAATTAGTTTCTTAATGCCCGACTGGGCGTTTCTTAACTTTTGACCAAGGGGGCATTGTAAAGAGAAGTGTATGACGCTGACCAATCAGCGTCATACACTTCTCTCCATTCCTGTCCATTTGTAATCACATCACAGCGTGATCTCGTGAGATCACGCTGTGCTGTCACATACACCTACATTAACTTTACTGAAGTGTCTTGAGAGTGAATAGACATTGCCTCGAGCCAGGACGCAATGTCTATTCACACTCCCGACACTTCGGTAAAGTTTCTGTGGGACTTTGGGTATGTTCACACGGCTTATTTTCGCCCATTTTTCGGGCCGTTGACGGATGAAAAACAGCCAAAAAATCGGAATCCGCGTAAAAAAACGGCCACGAAAAAGAAGTGCAGGTCACTTCTTGGGACGTTTTTTGAGCCGTTTTTCATACTCAATTAAAAACAGCTCCAAAAATGGCCGTGAAAAACGCGAGTGGTTTAAAAAACGTCTGAAAATCAGGAGCTGTTTTCCCTTGAAAACAGATCCGTATTTTCAGACGTTTTTGACTCCGCATGTGAACATACCCTTACTCACACAGCACAGCGTGATCTCGCGGGATGATGCTGTGCTGTCATTCACAGCGTGATCTCGCGAGATCACGTTGTGCTGTGATTATGTCCCACAGAAACTTTACCGAAGTGTCAGGAGTGTGAATAGACATCGCGTCCTGGCTGGAGGCAATGTCTATTCAGTAAAGTTAATGTGGGTGTATGTGACAGCACAGCGTGATCTCACGAGATCACGCTGTGCTGTGATTACAAATGGACAAGAATGGAGAGAAGTGTATGACGCTGATTGGTCAGCATCATACACTTCTCTTTACAACGCCCACTTAGTCAAAAGTTAAAAACCGCCCAGTTGGAGATTAAGAAACTAATTAGCATAAATATTAACTTGTTCATAACTTTGTCAAAAATGATCGTTTTTCAAAATAAAAACCACTGCTGTTATCTACATTACAGCGCTGATCAGATTATGTAGGGGGAAAGGGCACTTATAATCTGGTACCAGAGCCTCTTTAAACTCCATTTAAAAGAATAAACTTTTTAAATAAATTGTTAAAAAAAAAGTCAGGAGAGGGGAACTTTCAAGATTTTATAATTATTTTATCCAAATAAGTAATGATAAAAATCTTCTAGAATTGAAAATAAAATGAGAAGGTGATTGTGATCCACAGCAGTGCGATTGTGCAGTGAAAGAAGCTGGGCTGGAACAATGAGAAGTGTATGACGCTGATTGGTCAGCGTCATACACGCCTCTGTACAACGCCTAGTTGGTAAAAAGTAAAAACATGCCCAGTTGTCTATTAAGAAACTAATTTGCAAAAATCTAAAATGGCTCATAACTTCAACTCCAACTCAAAAATGATAGTTTTTCAAAATAAAAACCAGTGTTGTTATCTATATTACAGCGCCGGTCAGATTATGTAGGAGATCGGGCACTTATAATCTGGTGACAGAGTCTCTTTAAAGGGAATGTGTCTCTAGAAATTTTTTATTTTTTTTTAGTTAAATAGTATATAAATGATTACACATTGTTCTAATTTTTTTACAAGTCAGGAAATGTTATAAATTAGATTCTAATTTATAACATTTCCATGTGCTGGTCACTAGAGGGAGTAATTCCCAAAATTGCAGCATTGGCATGTGGTAAAGCAACCTCATTGCGTTATGCTGCAAAATTGGAGAAGACACATGCGCTGTTCCCACACAGACGGCGTACGCTATAGTGAATGGAACGGCTCCCGTTCGCATTCTCTATGGGGATGTATGTGCCATATTCCATCTCTGTATGTGTCGTTAATCGACACATACAGAGATGAAAAAAAATGGCAACCCCCATAGAGAAGTAAAAGAAAGAAAAAAGTACAACACAAAAACACAAATACATAAAATTTATTTTAATGACATACTAAAAGCAATAACATATAAAAAAAATTTTTTCCCGTGACACCTTCCCTTTAAGTTATTTAGAAGATTAAAGAAGTCTATAATACAGATGTGCTATTTGAGATCAAATGGTGTGTTCTTGGTTATACTTCTACCCATAGTGAAAGCAGTAATGTTGTATTCAGTGTATATAGGTCATTATTAGCAGATGGGGAGAAAGATTTGCAATTTTGGATCTCTCACAAGATACCAACTGAGTCACAATGGTTGCGCAAATTGAAAATTGCATTTTGTCCTGTCAAGTAACATGGACAAATTTGTAGCCATTTTGCGCCCATGGTGAGGCACGTTCAATCATATTGCTGTTCTAGGCTTGAGGTTCGGGGGAGGATATATAAGGGGGGAGTAAAATGTAAATTTGTGATATTTTTGTCATTTATATTTCTTTGGATGTCTTTTTGTAAGTATAAAAACTGTAAAAATAAAATATATATATATATATATATATTTTTTTATTTTTTTTTTTCACAAAAGCACGTTCAAGTTTACATGTGAAACGTTCCAAATGTAAAAATAATTACCTACCATCCTTACTATTTCCTGAAGAGCTAGTAAATGTTTTGGGCATCCATTCTTTAGCACACTGTCCTAGGTTTGGTGGGTTTTGTAGTTGTTAGTCTTTATCTGAGGGAGAAACTTGGTTGCTTTCTGAATCACCCTATAGACTAATTCTGTTGTTCTTACACCTTGGTGTACACCACCTAAAAAGTTCAGATCTATTCAAAAGAGAGAAGAGAGAGGGAAACATTTTATTTTTTTTATTTAAAAATAAAATGTTCAATATATTTAGTAGTAATCGTGACTATGAACAGTTGACCAGGGCAATCCAGTTCATTATTTTTTGTCACCCGAATGAATTCAAGATGCCAGAGGCTGTTACATTTTGTGTTTTGAAAGGAGATGATAGCTTATCAACATTTTTTTTTAATATTTGTTTCCTTTGTGTCCAGACAAAACCTTACAAATACCCATTCTCAATATGATGATAGAATTTCATTGGTCACACTTTTATTCCCTTAGGCTGGATTCATACGAGTGTTCGGTCCGTAAAGGACGGAACGTATTTCGGCTGCAAGTCCCGGATCAAACACACTGCAGGGAGCCGGGCTCCTAGCATCATAGTTATGTACGACGCTAGGAGTCCCTGTCTCTCCGTGGAACTACTGTCCCGTACTGAAAACATGATTACAGTACGGGACAGTTGTCCCGCAGCAAGGCAGGGACTCCTAGCGTCGTACATCACTATGATGCTAGGAGCCCGGCTCCCTGTAGTGTGTTCGGTCTGGGACCTGCGGCCGAAATACGTTCCGTCCTTTACGGACCGAACATGCTTGTGTGAATCCAGCCTTAGTTACAAACTATGATTTTTGTGGTTTAATTTTTATTTTGTCACATGTATTTTATTGAAGTAAGAGAAAAAACGGGATAAACGGCGCTGCTTATAAAGGTACGGTTTATTAGAAGGATGCTACGCGTTTCGGCGATGCCTGATGAAGACGCCGGTCCGGCGCCGAAACGCGTAGCATCCTTCTAATAAACCGTACCTTTATAAGCAGCGCCGTTTATCCCGTTTTTTCTCTTACTTCAATATTACTTTGGCATCTCCACGGGGATTGCGTCTGGGATTGGCAGCAGCTATTGATACAAATTACATGCCGGTAATTTGCCACTGAACAGGTGAGCATTTATGTACCGTTTTTTTGCTCCTTATACTATTGATCACGCTACTTGGCGCCGTGTCTCCCTTTTTGCTTTTTTTCCTAGTACATGTATTTTAGGTCAACATGAGAATCCATCAATGTTTTGAATGTAGAAAGGTGTCTAGGGCAATTTGATGCTCAAGACCGCTTTCCTACTGTTAACCAGGAAAGTCCTATCCCAGAAGGAGAATAGACAAAACTCCAATTGGTTATGTGAGGTATCAAGTTTATTCACCCTTGTCCAATGTTTCAGCTCCTCCATGGAGCTTTTCTCAAGGGAGGTCATAGCATTACTAGATCTTAACATCAGGGTTAAAACAAGATCCGTGTCAGTTAACACTAGGGTAAGTACTCCTTCACACACACTTTTTATGAAGATTTTATGTCGTTTTGTACATTCATTTTTCTTGGAGCCTATAAAGAAAATTTTCAGGGAAAAAAGGTATAACTAGAGCATGCTACGTTTTGATAAAAACACCACTGACCCCAAAAATGGCAAAAACCTATGACTCATATAACTTGCCTATACCTTTAAAGAGGCTCTGTCACCACATTATAAGTGGCATATCTCCTACATACGGAGATTGGCGCTATAATGTAGGTGACAGCAGTGCTTTTTATTTAATAAAACGATCTGTTTTCACCACTTTATTAGCGATTTTAGATTTATGCTGATGAGTTGCTTAATGCCCAAGTGAGCGTGTTTTTACTTTAGACCAAGTGGGCGTTGTACAGAGGAGTGTATGACGCTGACCAATCAGCATCATGCACTCCTCTCCATTCATTTAGGCAGCGCATAGGGATCCTTTTAGATCCTTATGTGCTGTCTTATACTAACACATTAACAATACTGAAGTTTTTAGACAGTGAATAGACATTCCACGGGATGTCTATTCACAATCTCTGCACTTTGTTACTGTTTCTATGGTAGTTAGAGCAGAACAAAGCGTAATCTCGCTGTAACCTGTAATTTACTGCGTAATCTCGCGGGATAACACACACTATTAAAGGATTACCGTTTTAAAGGGGTACTACTGTTTAGCAAATACATGTTATTCTCTGTAGAACAGTTTTTAACTTTAATGCTGTAACATTTTATGAGTCTGTATGCACTTTATGCAAAGACTGTAATGCTGGATTTATTTTTATATAAATATATATATATATAAGCCATGTAGATCCAATGTTATTTATTCATAGCTTCTTTATATGGTATCGTAACTGCCAGAGGTTATTGTATACCATGGGAAAAGTTAATAGCCCATGCGATTTATATGCTTATTACTAACAGAGCATATACTGTATATGCAGATTGTGTTAGATGAAATACATCCTGTACTGGAGATTGATTTTGTGCTTCTCTTCAGTGATTGTGAAACAAATTAAAATCAAGAAGCTTCTAATTATCATGCAGAATATTTTCTTTTGTGGGAGGTTCCAAGTAACAATGCGAAGACGACAACAACAACATGTGAAATATTTTTGTCAAGGACATTTTTTGTTTATCCACATGTAGATGCTAATAGGACCAGGAGATAGTTTGTCACTGTGATTTGATGAAGTGAGAATCTTGGAAATGGTATTCCAAACCAATATATTTCAATATCTTTTCTTCTTATTTATACACAATTTATTTTTCATTTAATAAACAGGTCAGTCAGTGTGTTTGATATAACTTTATACTTAGTTTTAAATAAAAATGTTTTTTTACTTTTTTAGATACAGCTTCTCTGTTTTCTCTAGACAGAGCAGCTGTATGTAGCGCTAAATCCTGTTCCCGTCGCGTCCGCGGGACTGATCACATCTAAGTTCATAAGTTCATGTGATAGATTACAGGTGGATCCTAACGGATTCAGGTCAAAATTAAAGGTACGGCTGCTCTGTATAGAGAATACAGAGCAGCTGTATCTAAAAAAAGTAAACATAAAAAGTTACACCAAACACACTGACTGACCTGTTAAAAAAAAAAAAAATGCCCCTCAAAGGTGTACATAGCCTTTGGGGTGCAGTGGAGGGAATATGCGCGTTTGGGATCCTTGTTTTTACGATCGGTGGCGGGTCCCACTGATTCGAATTGTTAGGAAAATCTATTTTTAAAGACCGTGTTGTGGAATTTTTTAATTAATAGAGGGGAGCCTATTTTTTAGGGCTGTCATCCATTAGCCAGAACAGAGAGTGGCTATAAATAGCATATCTCACTCTGGAGGTCCAAAAATGCTTCTGCATTACAAAGACAGGCAATTAACTTAAGTGGACACTGTGTAATGCTTAATTTCCCCTGTGGTAGTGTTGTAGGAAGATTGAACACTTGCTACCTGTATCCCCCACAGATTACTGCTGATCACTATCGGTTCCAGTAGAGGGGCACTCTGTGATCAGATTTTTATGAAGAAACTCTTTTAACAAACCAGAATTGTCCAAAGCAGACTAATTTAACGTAGTAACAATTAAAAAATATAAATTCAGGAATCCTTTCTCTAATAATATCTTTAGTTTTAAGAAGTTTTTCGAAGGGATAGTCGATGGCCTATCCTTAGGATAGGCTAGCCATATCTGATCATTGGGGGTCTGATTCTTGGCATCTCCAATTATCAGCTGTCTGGTTGGGGCTACAGCGCTCAGCGCTGCTTCCCCTTTATTATTTTCACTGTTCAATACTGTCAAACGCCGACACACTTGTAGCGGTGGTCCACAGTATTACAGCCTTCTCCCAGAATGTGAAAAGGCTGTAATACTGTGAACTACCAGTACAAGTGTGAAAGCGTTTGACAGTATTGAGCAGCGTGAGCGAAAAATGGAAAGCAGCATGCGGCAGAGCACCATGGCCCTTTAAAAACAGCTGATCTGCATGTGTACGGACAGTCGGATATTGATGGTCTATCCTGAAGATAGGCCATCAATTTTAACTCTCTGGAAAACCCCTTTCAAGCATACCTGTAATTTCAGGACACTTTTAAAAATAAGCTGTGAGGAATAACACTATTTTTAGCCATTATATAACTTGTATATGGCATTTTTCGCAGCTGTTCCCTCTGCAGGCTTTTTCTCTAGTTCTCCGTTTTCTCTGAGCTAGTGAGTGGGACCTAATTGCTATATAGAGATATATAGAGTGGGACCTAATTGCTAATCACACATATAGAGATGCTGCAGAACATGGAGGACATCTTACAGCAGTAGTGAGCAGTGTAGCTGTGAATCGTTCACTGCAGATATAACACTTACTACAAAGCTGCTGCAGTGTCTGTGTCTTTTTGCCTCTCTCTTTCTATTGGCAGTTGCACCCTGATCCCTCAATGAGCTGATAGTCCGTCTCGTCTTGAGGAGACTAATTCAGCAGTAAATTCAGAGTGAGTGAACAGTTAGGAGGGAGGGGGAGGAGTCTAAAAAGTGGCGAAAGAGAGGCATTTTTCTTTAATAAGATATATTACAAAGTTTCTTATATTCGCTTGTACTATTGATTTAGGCAAAGTTTGTTCAAACTGCAGTGACTATTTAAAGATCAGAAACCAGTGTAGCAAATATTGGAGACATTTGAACAGAAAAGGTACTTTTTTTTATATCATAATAAAGAAAAAAAAGAGCATGAAAGGCCTTTTATAAAATAACACTTTGCGTGAACTATTGAATTGCGAATCATCCAAAATAAGAAAAACTGTTTTGGACGTATGACAACCCTCTTTTTGGAATGTTTGTCACCTAGTCATCGCAAAAACGAATGCGCAAATACTGTGTGTCACAGAGGCGGTGACACATTAATTCCCACAGTGGATTGTATTCAACAAAATTTGATTCAGGCTTATAAGAACTAGTAACAATGTCATCACTGTGACAAATGACCTCATCTAATTACCAGATTGCTGTTGTTCAAAAATCTTTTCCTAAATTCATCTATTTATCTCAACAAAGATAAGACTGTATTCTCAAACGAAAGGCATATAATAAAGGTCATACGCTGTGTCTTTTCTGTAAATGAAAACGTCTGCTGAGTGATCATGAATAGGTTGGGACAAAACAGTTCATCAGATAGCTGTCAGATTTTTTCTCTGCAGAAAGAAGATCACAGATTACAGCTCCTGAATTGTGAAAATTCACTTCAGTATAAGGCAAAGCTTCCAAACTTACCTAGAGCAACTATACATGTAACTTCCAAAACACTGGATATGCTGTGACAAATCAGAAAACCACTTATTTCAAATTATTCTTTTACATTTGTTTCTTTTTTTGCGTATTTGTTATTACTTAAACAGGGTTTTTAGCGTTAAGCTAATAAAGTGTAATCACTGTTTAATGAAAGTTCTTCAAACTTTCTAAAATGCTGTTTTTAATTCCTCATCATTTTCAAGATCTCTGTTTGCTATCAGTGATGTTACTGTTGGTGTTTGCATCCAAGGGCTGAAGATCAATACCGATGGGCATAACTGCAGCCATAGCAAACACTTAGGTGCAGAAATGTTATTCTTTTTTGCGGGATATAAACACTGCAATGATTTTCAGTTGTCTGCCTTCAAGCTGGGAGACCTGCTATATGATGCTGCTCTCCTTTTTTCGTCACTACTTAAAGAGGCTCTGTCACCAGATTCTCAAATCCCTATCTCCTATTGCATGTGATCGGCGCTGCAATGTAGAAAACAGTAACGTTTTGTTTTTTTAAAAACGTTCATTTTTGGCCAAGTTAAGAGCTATTTTATATATATGCAAATGAGCTTTGAAATGGACAACTGGGCGTGTTTTTTTTCGTATGTCCAACTGAGCATGTATTGTGTTTTTAACTGGGCGTGTTTACGTGTATGACGCTGACCAATCAGTGACCAGTCAGTGTCAGGTCCGTATATCAGGGTAGCTCCCTTCTCCCTGTTATTTCACACCGAATAACCACCTCTGTAAATTGAAAGCTGAAGGCATGCCTGGAAAGAAGTAAACCAGCCAAAGGTGTTGATACACAGCTTTCCCTCAGTCAAGCAAGAAGCGAACTAACTTTATTCAGAACAAAGAAACACAGGAAAAATACACATGCCTCCTCCCTAGAGATGTGGGAGTGCCCAAGCCCCCACCGGCTTCTCAGCTGCAAGTTCTCAGACTCACTCTTCCTGCATTCCAGGGGGCGGTGTCTTCCATAGGTGTGTCCGACATGAACAAAGAACTTATTATATATCAGTATATTACACAAAGAACTGAAATGTATATACATATGTGTGAGGATAATATTTTTCAAACAATATACATGGTAATGATCCCTGACAGTCCCCCCTAAAAATATTATTACTCTATCCCTGAGTCTTGCCTAGTAACCTACCACTGACCACTCGAACCAGGCCGGTAGGGGTTTGATTTCTTCTCCAGCTTGAGACGAGCGACTCCTGATGAGTAACCCCCCTTTGTACCTGGACTTCCAAGGTATCGGAGTGCTACTAACTTTCCCTATTCTCCTCAGGATACAGGATGGTTGTCTTGGTATAATCTACAAACCACTGCTGGTTGTAATATATATATATATATATATATATATATATATATATATAATTCAGTCTACATTTTTATTGATGGTAATAATTGTCGCACTGTCACTTACTGTCCTAATGGGGCTTTTACCCCTGCAGATATAACAGGTCATGGGCAGCACAGTGACCTTTACCTCACACCTTCACATAAAACTCCTCAGATTGTAATTTGCAGCACCGTGGCATATTTACACACATTATAATTATAAACCTCAGACATTATAAACAATAGGGCCTCAACTAATAACATAATGCTATCACCAATCTCATGCTATCACCCTCAGGGTTTCGGGTCCCATTAGTTCATTGCCAGTCGTGTACATCATCGTCCCCTTCTTCTCCTGTCTTCTGCTCTTCACTGACTGTCGCCCTCAGGGTAACCCACATAATTGTGGAGTCAGACTACGTTGGTGTCCAGTGGGGGAATTATTATTACCCCCTCCTAGCCACTTACTTTATCAAAACACTTGATACTGCTGACGAATTCACTCAGGTCTTTGGTCTTTACTTTGATCTTCGCTGATGTCATCAGGACTTGGTTTGGTCCTTCTCATCTGTCAAACACCGTCTCCTTTAGTTTACGGCACCGTGCTGTACATAACACCTCATGCTGTGAGCCTGGGGTGAGATCCCACATAGGCGGAATAGTGGAGTTGTATTGTGACTACCACAAACCCTCCGCATCTGTACTCTTCCTCTGGCAAGTTACTTGTCTGGGCGGCTGCTTAGAATTGTGACACTGCCGTCAGTTCATGATAAACGCGTTGTACTGGCTCAGGCTGCGCCTGCCGTATCTCAGTGATGGAGTTCATCGTGTTAAAAGTCTTTTAGTTCATATTTACTGGCACTTGCTGGAGACCCCCAACTCTTGTCAATTGTTAAAATAAATACTAATCTGGTGATAACATCATCCGCATATACTATAAACGTTGTTCTAAGTACATAGAATAATGTCAGGCCCTTAAACGACATCAAACACCTTTATATAAGGAAAAAAAACTTCTCTGTTATAATGGACAGGGCACCTAGAAGATGTGTGATTACTGGGTACATTTCATTTGCACTTGGCGTCACACTTTCCAGCAGGATTTGTACCTTGATCTCAGCTGATTGCCTAGAACATCTCCACCTCACAGAAATATACACAGATTCCACATGTTTATCTGACAAGTGTCTCAAACCAATTTTTTCTTACTCTAATCTGGTTCATTCTACCTGGGAAGGCCTCTCAAGGTCTGTTCTCTTCGTGGGAGGCGGGTATGATAAGGTTGGCGCCGGTCTGCCAGGACTGTTCTGTAGGCAAATCAAACAGCTCTAACAGAATTTAGCAGCAACAGCTGTAAAACCTGGGACATACCAGTTAGATCTTACCACATCGATCCTTGCAGTCTTGGCATATGTGAGGTCATACACCATCAATACAAGTGCTATCAAGAGTGCCTTGGGTATTACCGGTTTACCTTCCTTTATCCGTCCACATTCTGTCAGAATCTGGTTCTCACACCTTCCGCTCCCAGTTGGACTCTTCCTGTGGAGAACAAGCTTTTCATAGCCTAATCAGTAATTGATCTTAATCAGATAATTAACTTGAAGAAAAACATTAACAATAACAGATTTATGTTAAACGTTCACACTGGTCAGAAACTAAAACTGATACCTACAAACTGATTCTTCTTCTTTATATATATCTATACATACACATATACACAGCACAGAATTCTCTGCTCTAAAATTTCCCTTTCACAACAAAAATATTTTCAAATGGGAATCTTCTTGCACTAAGAAGTTATCATTTACACAAACATAATACTGACGCCTCCAATAGTCCAATGCTAAGGCAGGTCCTGAACGTTACATAAAACTTAACCTCAGTATTTAATATTCCCACAACACTTCTTGAATACAGTTATTAAACAAACTAACTTTGGGACAACATCTGGAGAACTGCTGATATCTTATCATTGTACAAACACCAGGTCAATACTTGGGATAACACTGTTCCCCTGTCACTACACACAACGTCTGCAGTGGGGAAGATACCGGCCGGGCTTCAGGCCCCCCCTGAGAACAGGTCTACACACACGAGCACATTGTCATACACTTCTACCTCGGGTAGTTGTATGTTCTGCAGTCACTGGGACGGGTAATCTGGCCGGGCTGCACTTTTCACAGGTACCTTTGCTGTTTTACCTATGTCATGCCATGTGCACATCATGCCAGATGCTACAAACCTAGTGGTGACATTATTGTATCCAGGGACAAGCCAATTTACTGACACCTGGCCGCACATACTCTTGTTGTCAGTTCTGTCTTCTCTTGCTCTCTCAATTGGCTTACCCGATGATCCAATAAAGTTCCTACTACCAATGGGCCCATAATTGTGGGCGATACCAAAAGCGTACCTAGAGTCAGTGTAAATGTCGGCCGTCTTACCTTCTGCCAGGTTACCAGCATCAGCGAGCACCTCCAGCTCCGCTCCTTGAGATGAACAAGAAGGTGAGAGTGGTTTCTGGGTAATTTACCTGGTGCCTCATATCCCGGCTTGTACATACTGTATAATAAAATATCTCTTTATTACAAATTTACATTAAAAACCCATGTCACATATAGATAGAACATCTCAAAGGGGTGGCGTCTTCATTCTCTAAAATAAAACCAAATGTTATACACGTCTCCACACTCATCTGATAATCCAGAACACTTTGAGAATTTCACTTTTATCAGGTTCTGTAAATACTTGATTAATACAAAAACAAATAAAAATAAAAAATTCCTAAAAACTTTACATCAAATTAACAATGTTCAGACAATTTTTTTTTCTTTGCCTTCTCCCCCACCTAAATCTATAAATACTCGTGTGGGTGACGTCACCTCGCCTCCTGTGTAAATTTGCTGGAGGGGGATGGTCTTTTACATAATACCTCATATTGGGTGGAGACTACAGCACAGCATACCCAGTGCCATATTTACTGTTCTGGAAAGATCTGGAACCATCTACACAGAAAAACCTCAAAATTTAGGTTACTCTCATACACATTTAATCTGGATTACTCATTGGGGTCTCATACACATTTTGTAGATCTCCTGAAACCAAATTCATTATTCAAAACAAACCAAAATTGTACCTGATCAGTTCCTTCACCATTCCCCCCTTTGTGGACTCTGCGAAAGTAATGTAGCAGAGTTCAAAACTTCATCTCAACATAACAAAGTCGGGCACTAGTTTAGCCCCCTGTAATGTACAACAGCCTGAAACAAAAATGACTTTTTCCTGACAAATACATTTGATCTTTACAATGACATAACTCATGTGTGAAATAAAAAACAAAACAATTGTAGTTAGTTATTCAATAAAACAGAAATTATTATATCTGATAACATTAATTACTGCAAACCAATAAACTGTATATAAAAATAGGGAACGGTGGGGGGGCACATACATTTTCAAAACCCCGTGTCTCACAGTATCTATAGTTTAATACATCTGAATTAACATCAAAACACATGAAATCTGATCACATCATAACACATAAATATCGTAACTTTTATAAACAACAGCGCATGCGCAAAGATAAGAAATGTATTTAGGTTTGTAGACATTACTGATATATATCTAAAAGCAGTGCATATTGAAATCCTTTGCCTGCAGACTGCACCCAGTCAGCCCCCCCTCCTCCTCCCAAACACAGCATACTACAGGGGAGGGGGGGTCACACACTCACCCCTCACAGCTTCTAGTCTCACAATCTTAACACTTTCAATGCCGGCAAAACAACGTACGTATCTGCAATCATTCATCACACCATTGTATAGGAATTATCTACGTTCAAAACATCAAACAAATAATCTGTAACAGTCCAATCTGTCGGCCACCATCTCTATATTATAATGACATGTTGTTTCATCAGTGAACAGCGTCCCGCACACTAGAATGGAACCTAAAAAGAAACTGCAGCATGTGTTACAAATGACAAAATTAACAAGGCGATTATTTCATACTGATTTGGTTGGGCCGGGCGTGGCCACATCAGGGGCAGGGGGGTTTCCTGCCCACAATGAGGACACACTCAACATGAGGTACGGACGCCATTACCGGGCTTCGGCTGGTCCTGTGTTCTCTAATACATATAACATACAATACCTTTCTTATACCTAACTTCCTCTTCTGCAAATCCCTCTAAAGCACTTTCCATCAACTTACTACCTTCCAACTTCCCTTTGTTCTCCAGAATACCTTTTGCCCAAATCCCCGGCTTGCAGCAGCCCACCTCTATGGATTCCACACACTTCCATCAATTTCTTCATTTTACGGACGATCCTGGAGATTTGAATATGGACCGTAAACCATCCATTCTAACAGTCTATATTATAAACGTAATTTATATAACAATTTTCGGTCTACAACTCTTGGTCTGGCCGGAAATATTAAAATTTCACAGTCTGCAACACTAAGTCTCGCCGAAATAGTATAATCTCTAGTCTGCAATGTATTTATTACATCTCGCTAGGATATAACAATCTTTATCTAGACTCTCTGGCCTCGCTGGAAATATTACAATTTCGCAGTCTGCAGCTCTCCGGTCTGTTATATAATCTTTATCTAGTCCCTAATTACCCAGAAGATGGTTAGTCGGGCGCGACTAAGGTCTCACAGGTTTGCGACCTCACAGCGGAAAATATCACCTCTGTCGCCTGAGATAATCCAGGAAATCAACAAAAGGGTTCTACAGATCGCCACTAACACAGATAAGTCGAAGATTTATAAATTAACTCGCTTACCGTGTTATTGTGGAGGTTATCAAATTCCTTATCAGTGGGCAATACTGGGTCCTCTGTTTCACCCTGTGATTGTCGGTTATCCGGATTTTGATATTTCCTCGAGTGAGGTCCCCATCGGGCGCCAAAAATATCAGGTCCGTATATCAGGGTAGCTCCCTTCTCCCTGTTATTTCACACCGAATTACCACCTCTGTAAATTGAAAGCTGAAGGCATGCCTGGAAAGAAGTAAACCAGCCAAAGGTGTTGGTACACAGCTTTCCCTCAGTCAAGCAAGAAGCGAACTAACTTTATTCAGAACAAAGAAACACAGGAAAAATACACATGCCTCCTCCCTAGAGATGTGGGAGTGCCCAAGCCCCCACCGGCTTCTCAGCTGCAAGTTCTCAGACTCACTCTTCTTGCATTCCAGGGGGCAGTGTCTTCCATAGGTGTGTCCGACATGAACAAAGAACTTCTTATATATCAGTATATTACACAAAGAACTGAAATGTATATACATATGTGTGAGGATAATATTTTTCAAACAATATACATGGTAATGATCCCTGACATCAGCGTCATACACTCATCTCCATTCATTTACACAGCACATAGTGTTCTTACTAGAACGATGTACAGCCACATACACAAGTGTCCTGATAATGAATACACATGAAATCCAGCCTGGACGTCATGTGTATTCAGAATCCTGACACTTCTGAATCTTTTCTGTGAGATTACAGCAAGCCACGCGTAATCTCGCGAGATTACGAGGTAAACGAGATTTCGTTTCCCTTGCTGGAAATCTCACAGAAAAGATTCAGAAGTGTCAGGATTCTGAATACACATGACGTCCAGGCTGGATTTCATGTGTATTCATTATCAGGACACTTGTATATGTGGCTGCACATCGTTCTAGTAAGAACACTATGTGCTGTGTAAATGAATGGAGAGGAGTGTGTGACGCTGACTGGTCACTGATTGGTCAGCGTCATACACGTAAACACGCCCAGTTAAAAACACAATACACGCCCAGTTGGACATACGAAAGAAAACACGCCCAGTTGTCCATTTCAAAGCTCATTTGCATATATATAAAATAGCTCATAATTTGGCCAAAAATTAACGTTTTAAAAAAAACAAAAAACTTTACTGTTATCTACATTGCAGCGCCGATCACATGCAATAGGAGATAGGGATTTGAGAATCTGATGACAGAGCCTCTTTAAGGAGTTATAATGCTGTTTGTATCACTACAGTTCAGATTGCTGTCAACAAGTTGCATGGGGGGAATTTTTTGACTTTGCTATGGAGCCCCATGGATTCTAGTTGAGCCCCTGTACACACCCAATGTTTTGCACTGCTCAGTTCACTGCCATCGTGCCCGGTCTAGGCAATATTCTTGAAATCCTCACAAATTACTCTTCTGACTTGATTGTGTGCTACAATGCATCAGTGTAGATTAAATGTTTCTGTATCAGCTTACAAAGGATTGCCTAGACTGGATACGTTTGTAGCAAATTCTTAGCTGTGAGAAGTCTGTATGGGTTATCAGCCCTTGGATATAAACAGGAATGTTCAATCATTGACCATTTCTGTCATAAAATCAAGAGAGTTCCGAGTTACGTGCATAGAGACAATACTGGTGCATCTGAATTGCACTGCCACTTTTATATCATATTATGCAACACAGTGTTCTACTCTATTGCTGGCTGTTTCTATTATGACTCTATCTATCTATCTATCTATCTATCTATCTATCTATCTATCTATCTATCTATCTATCTATCTATCTATCTATCTATCTATCTATCTATCTATCTATCTGTCTATTATCTATCTATCTAGCACACACAAAAAATGGCGACAGAACACTGCGAACACTAATGCCACCTAAACCACTAAATATAAATAAATATGCATTACTGCTGAATCTACTTACAATAGTGAGGTTCTTAGTGCACTTTTTTTATCAAATTATGTGAGCCCACCTGCCATGACAAGGTGCCCTCTATAAGGTGGGTCCCTAACACAAAAGTTTGAACAGCACATTCTAGCAAAATGAAACAAAACGTGTGTGCAGGTGCAAGGACGCCTGTGACTGCAAATTTATATGGCACACAAGAAAATAGCGACAGCACATCGCGAACACCAATGCCACCTAAGTCACTAAATATAAATAAATATGCATTACTGCTAAATCTACTTACAATAGGGAGGTTCTTAGCGCACATTTTGATCAAATTGTGTGAGCCCACAATCTATCTATCTATCTATCTATCTATCTATCTATCTATCTATCTATCTATCTATCTATCTATCTATCTATCTATCTATCTATCTATCTATCTATCATCAATCTCATATACTATCTATCATCTATCTTAAATACCCCATATAAAGTTGTTGTTTTTTTTCAAACTTGTGAACATATCATTCTGCATTCAAGTATATAAAGATAAAGGTGATGATATAATTTTAGTGTCCCTGATCCAGACCATGCAAAAAAATCCACCAAGGAATGGCTGAAAAAAGAAATGAAAGATTCTTGATTGGCCAATTCAAAACCTAAATCTAAATTCCACTGTTTTAAATCCCTCCCCCTCCTTTATCTCAGACTGTGTCTGCAATAAACCTCTTAAACATCGCACATCAACAAATATTCACCATGGAGGAGTAGGAAATATCTCCCAGTCGATTTCAGAGACTGGTAGACAGTTGTAGAAACACCTGTCAGAGGTTGTTACTACCTCACTTGGTTGGACCACACCACAGGTCATGGCGCTCAGCTGTACGCCATGCAGCAGGCTACTCTCTATTTCATTTTATGTATCCCGTATAAGGACAAATAGGTTTGATTGAGGGACAGGTCACTGAGTCGGGGTCAGCAGAACATACTTAGGGTTATCACGAAGGATAATTGAGACCTGTTTAAGCCAATAGGGCAACACCAGGCATTAGAGCCTTGTACTTAGAGATTAACTTACCTTTTTTACAGACGGAAATGGTATATCTGGGAATTTTTGGTTAAATAAATAATTACATCGAGATATAATATCACCTTACAAAGAAAACATTACATGGTGTGTCCTTACTTTTACACATGACTGTATATTATATTTTTTATGTAGTGATTCTTTTTTCTTTGCTAGGTTAATAAACACTAGGAAAAGTGCATTCAAATCCAATCCAACTGCCTGTGTAAAGAGAGAAATAAAAAACACCATGAGCATCGTTGCGTTTTATGCCTTATGCTTCTGATTTTTATTTACTGAGCTAGATTGTTTTCTCTAGCTTTTAATAATATTTGAATACTGCATCACGAGTGTCATAAGAATGTATGTACCTGGTGTACACTACCTGTTAGAAATTGTTTATATAGGCTGATTATAAACAATTATTGCATGTTTTACATAAACTAAGACGACAGAGGTAAATATATCTTGTGTGCACTGTGAGAATTTAATTGCTCATTTCTATTCACAGGTGTCATTGGAAACCAACCATGAATAATAACATACTAGTGAGAGTGCACTGCAAAAATTGTAGGAAAAAAATTAACATGGTGGAAAGTGTAAAATCAACTATATTACTTTTTTTGAAATTATTATTACATTAGCAGTAACTTTTTTTTTAAATAAATTCTCTTTTATTAAAGGTTTTAACATACAAAGAAAGACAAAACTCACATCCATCGTAATAATAATCTTACAATGCAGTAGGTCTACATAAATCAAACATCTTTAGAAAATTCGTCTAAGAGCGATTGGGATAAATTCCGACATATCAGCATGAAATAATGTGTGGAGAAAAATCAAAGACATGCAAGATAGAGACTGGACCCAGAGCCCCCCCTCCACTATATTATAACCAGATAAATGAAAACCACCAATCGAAATCAAATATCAATAACCTACTTTGGTAGTGAAAGAACACAAAGGAAAGAAAAGGAAATAATAATAACATATAAGGGTAAATACAATTCAAAAGACACCGTCTCCCCGGTGGCGGGAAAGTATTAAGTATCGGCACCTTGCAACGTCCTTGATCACGTCCTTCAAAAGAAAAACTAAATAAAATACCATTAAATATAAATTATTCATACATCGATCCCTTAACTACTATTTTGCTTAATCTAGAAAGGGTTTCTTGAAATATGCCTACCCCTAGCTATTCCCTCAGTGAGAGATTCCTATCCCCCTATTCCCGTCCCTGGACAATTGTTCTAAATATTGTTTCCAAAGTTGCCATATCTTAAGAAAGCTGTCCCTTGTGAAAGTGTTCCAGCCAACCAACTCCTCAAGTCTATACAGTTGATGCATTTTAGACCTCCAGACCTCTATCGTAGGGGGGTCTGTTTTCCTCCAATATAAAGGAATTAAAAGTTTTGCAGTGGACACCATGAAAGTAATCAAGTTCTTTTTCGAGGGCGCAAAATCTTTCACCGGTAGCCACAGCAAAACCAACTCCGGGGTCAACCGGATAGCATTCCCTGTAATCTTGCCTATAGCTATTTCCACCTCCCTCCAGAAATTCTTAATTTTAGGGCAAAACCACCATATGTGCGAAAGCATCCCTGTCTCAAGGCCACATCTCCAACAAACGTCCGAGCTAACTAGATGTATTTTATAAAGATAAGCTGGTGACCTATACCATCTTGTCACTAATTTGTACGAATTTTCCTGGTACCTCACACATCTAGAGAACAGATGAGAATGAGATAATATCAGATCAATCTCTGTTTGTGAAAAAGTAAAGCCTAGCTCAACTTCCTATTCTCTAATGAAGTATGGTTTAGATGGAGCCCGTTGTAGGAGGAGACCAGAATGTATCTTGGACAGAGGCCTAGCTGGGGTACTGGGTAAAAGAGAATAATTTTCAAGCCACGTGGGGTCAGGATACGAGACTGGATTGGCTGACAGAAATTTACGACATACTGAATTAAAATTAAATTGATGTAGAAAAGAGACCTTAACCTTATGAAGAGAAGGATTCGGAGCATTTCCCCGAAGTCGTGCCCTAAGAGCATCCAAATCAGGTAAGGCTGCCGAATCTATTATCTCAGCTACTTTATACGTTCCAAGTGTCTGCCACATTGAAGAACTAACATTTTGCGCTTTATTTACAAAATGTGGCAGTACAGCCAGCGGAGCCAATGAAGAGAGATTTCCACTAGACATGGCCAGAGCGCCCGATCTCTGACAGACCTTAAGCATTCCCTTAAGCATTCCCTTAGTCAATACACTAATTAAAACCTTTGGCGGAGGTAACGGTAGTTTCACCCACAACAAGTGAGCTAAGTCCTCCGAGAGGAGCGCTCTTTCCATGTCCAGATGAAGAGCCCCCAAAGACATATTAGCTAATTGTGACCAGCGAAACAATTGGACCGCCTCGTAATATGTCTTTAAATCAGGCAATGCCATCCCTCCTTGTGCTTTTTTAAACGTAAGGAGCCGATAAGCCAACCGGGAATGTTTCCCCTTCCATAAGAACTTAATAAAAAGACTTTTAAAACTATTGAAAAAACTATCAGGAAGTTCAATAGGCAGACTCTGCATCATGTATAGGATCTGTGGGAGCACATAAGTCGCAAGTAAATTTTTCTGTCCTATCCACGAGACATAAGGTATGTTCAATTGGGAGATAAATCTATGAATTTTGGAGAGAAGGGGTTTAAAATTAATGGCGAAAAGCTGGGACACATCAGCTGAAATCATTATCCCCAAATATTTAATAGCATGCGAGGGCCATTTAAAGGGTGACATAGATTTCAGAACCAAGAGCTGACCAACCGGTACATTAACACCTCCGACTTGTCATAATTAATTTTAAAATTAGATATCTCTCCAAATTCCTTAAAGACATCTATTATTTTTGGGAAGGCTACAAGTGGATTCGTAACCATCAATAGCATATCATCTGCAAAGGCTGCCAATTTATGAGTATATTTCCCCATCTGTAGCCCTTCAATATCATCAGTCTGTCGCAATTTCGCAAGTAATGTCTCCATCACCATACAAAACAGAGACGGGGACAAGGGGCAACATTGACGGGTACCATTTGTAATAGAAAAGTAGTCTGACAAAGAACCGTTCACTTGAATTCTAGCAGACGGGGAGGTATACAGAGAAAATATGGCATCAATAAACACAGGCGGAAAATTAAACTTAAGTAAGGTAGCTCTCATGTACTCCCAACAGACCCTATCAAATGCCTTCTCTGCATCAGTACCAAGGAGGATCATAGAGTGCCCCCGGCGCCTTATTTGACAAATAGCATGCAATACCCTACTCACATTGTGCCTTCCTTCCCGTCCCTTCGCAAATCCCACCTGTTCTTCATTTATGAGTTTCGGTAATAGTGGTTGAATGCGGAGAGACAAAATTTTAGCCCACCATTTCACGTCACAATTCAAGAGCGAGATAGGCTTATAACTCCCACAGCACTCTAGATCGTTCCCCTCTTTAGGGAGAATAGTTATAAAAGCTTCCAATGCTTGCTTAGGTAGCGCAGCCCCCTTCATCAGAGAATTGCATACTTCCACAAACTTCGGTATCAATTGCTGACTAAATTTTTTATAGAACGAAATAGGGAGACCATCCGGCCCCGGGCTCTTCCCAGACGGTATTGAATGCAATACTTTCTCAACTTCCTCTTTAGTGATAGGCGCCAGGAGCACTCCACAATCCAACTCTGAAAGGCCAGGAACCTTAATGGAATCTAAAAAACTTCCTATTTTACCAGTCTTCTCCTGAGGCGTCAACCCAGAATTTCCCACCGAGCTACCCAAATTGTATAGGGAAGAATAAAAGGATTGAAAGGCCTTTGCTATAAGCGGGGTGGAAGTCACCCTTGCCCCTTTGTCATCCTTTATGGCCTCTATAAATGTTTTAGACTGTTTTTGTCGGATCAGACGGGTCATCAATTTAGAGCCTTTGTCTCCATGAAGGTATATGTGACTTCGAGCAGCCAAAAAAGCTTTAGCTGCTTTGATATTCATATGGTCCTTAAGTTCCTGTCGTAACTGACACAGTTCCTTATAATCCTCAGCCAAGCTAAAAATTTTATGTGATAATTCCAATTGGGTTATCTTGTGAAGCAAGTCTAGGATTTGGGCATTCCGTTGTTTTTTAACCCGTGAGGACAAGGCAATAAGTTCTCCTCTCATGAAAGCTTTTTGCGTCTCCCAGAGAATGGGTCTAGAGATTTGCGGAGTATCATTAAAGCCAAAGAATTCTTCTAGTTTTAGGGCAAGTGCCTGACTATGCTCCTTATTTGCAATAATGGTATCGTTCAATCTCCAGGTCCATTCCCTTCGAGGCAAATTAAACAGTTCTAAGGAAAGCGAGATCGGAGCATGGTCCGAGACCGTAACACTTCCTATGTCAGCTTGAAGTAATGAGGGAACAAGGACCATAGGAATGAATATATAGTCAATTCTATGATAAGTCTCATGTGGGGAAGAATAAAAAGTAAAGTCTTTTAAGGACGGATTCTTAACACGCCAGGCATCTACTATCCCTAATTGTGACAAAAGAAGTTTAAGGCGACGCATGGCAGATATGGATAACCTCGTACTAGAAGAGGTAGAATCCAAAGTGAGGTCCAGAGATACATTAAGGTCTCCCCCAAAAACAAGGTACCCTTCACTAAACGTTTTAAGAGAGCAAAGAGTTTTACGCAACCACGTCAGTTGTCCAACATTAGGTGCATATACAGCTGCTATCGTAAACTTTATGTTGGAGATGTGTCCCTTCAAGAAGACATATCTTCCCATAGGATCTAGCAAAGAAGCTTCCACTCGAAATGGAATATCTTTGTGAATAGCAATAGAAACCCCCCTCGATTTAGAGGAATAGGTGCTATGGAACCATTGCATATATGGTTGTGGGTTTCTTGCATCATTAATATATCAGGAGTATTAAACCTTAACCCCTTGCGTACCTTCGACGTAATAGTACGTCGCTGGCCGCTTATTCCAGCGTACCTTCGACGTACTATTACGGCGCAGGAATAAACTGTCACTATGTGAAATCACATAGCGACAGAACAGCGGCGGCAGCTGTCATTGACAGCTAACCGTCTCTGCTACCGGCCTGGGGACCAATTAGCAGTCCCCAATGCCGGCGATTGCTGTGATTGGTCAGTCTCTGAAGACTGACCAATAACAGCCGTCTGTGACGTCGTCTGCAGGAGAAAGCTCCTGTCACTTTCTCTGATCTCCTCACTTCTGTGAGATACGTGAGGAGATCAGAGAAAGCGGTGTAAAAAAAAAAACCCACTATTTTTATTAACCCCTTCCCGAAAATGGGCGTATAGTAACGCCCTGAGGATGAAGCGGGCACAGGAGCTGTGCTCGCTCCATCTTCATCGGATGTCGGCTGTAATATACAGCCGACATCCCACTGCAACTACAGCGATCACTGTCCTCTCCGATCGCTGTAGTTTAACTCCTTAAATGCCGCTGTCAATAGCTCCCTCTGCACCCCATTGCCGCCCCCTGGGAAAAATCGCGGGGTTCTGATGGTTGCGATGGCAACCAGGAAGCCTAGCAACGGCTTCCTGGTTGCCAGGTACGGGAGCCTATTAGGTCCTGCCCAAGGCAGGACGTAATAGGCTCAACTGTCAGTTGTAAAGTGACAGTTACAATACACTGCACTACATCAGTACATACAGAAGTAGTGCAGTGTATTGTACAGGGGATCAGAAGATCAGATCTTCCAGTCCCCTAGTATGTGTAAAATAAAAAGTGAAAAAAAAGTACAAAAAAGTTTTAGATAAATAAATAAATAAATACAAGTTTTACGTAATAAAAACAATAATCGCCTTGTTTCCCTGATCAAGCCCTATATAATTAGAAAAAAAAATGAAAAAAAAAGACAAAAACTAGACATAATAGGTATCGCCGCGTTCGTATCGGCCTGACCTAAAAAAATATCATATTATTTATCCCGCACGGTGAACACCGTAAAAAAAATACCATAAAAAACAATGGCAGAATTTCCTTTTTTGGTCACGTTGTTTCCAAAAAAATTGAATAAAAAGTGATCAAAAAGTCGCGCGTAGCCAAACATGGTACCAATAAAAACGACAGTGTGTCACGCAAAAAATGTATATACTCCGCACAGATTACATATGCCCCCACATTATAAACTGAAACACCAGTAAAACACTAAACAAAACTACTACCAAGCAAAATCTGCGCTCCAAAAGCCAAAATGGCGCTCCTTCTGGGCCTGGCAGTGTGCCCAAACAGCGGTTTATGACCACATATGGGGTATTACCGTACTCTGGAGAACCGCTTAACAATTTATGGGGCGTATGTCTCCAGTGGTACAAGCTGGGCCCAACGCATTGGGCACTGAAATAGCATATATGTGGAAAATGTCAATTTTTAATCTGCAACATCCACTGTGCACTAATTTCTGCAAAACCTTTGGGGGTCAAAATGCTCACTACACTTCTAGATGAATTCCTTGAGGGGTGTAGTTTCCTAAATGGGGTCACTTCTCGGGAGTTTTCACTGTACTCGTACCTCAGCGCAATGCAACATGGCACCAAAAACCAATTTTGTAAAATCTCCACTCCAAAAACGAAATTGCACTTTTTCCGTTTAGACCCTTGCCGTATGTCCAAATAGCCGTTTACAACCACATATGGGGTATTTCCGTAATCAGGAGAAATTGTGTAACACATTTTGGGGTGTCTTTTCTCCTGTATTCCTTGTGGAAATGAAAAATTCTGAGCTAAAGCTACAGGTTATTGGAAAAAAAAATGTTTTCATTTTCACGGACCAATTCTAATAAAATCTATAAAACACCTGAGGGCTCAAAATGCTCACTACACCTCTAATTTAATTCTTTCAGGGGTATAGTCTCCAAATTGGGATCACATCTGGGGAATTTCTACTGTACTGGTACTTCAGGGACTCTGCAAATGCGACATGGCCCCCAGAAACCAATTCAGCAAAATCTGAGCTGCAAAATCCAAATGCTCCGTCCCTTCTGAGCCCTGCCATGGGTCCAAACAGCAGTTTATTACCACATAATGGGGTATTTCCGTAATCAGGAGAAATTGCTTTACAAATGTTGAGGTGCTTTTTCTCCTTTATTCCTTATAAAAATTAGAAAATTCTGTGTTTTTTCCAAAAAAAAGTCTCTTTTCATCTTCACAGACTAATTCCAATAAATTCAGCAAAAAATCTGTGGGGTCAAAATGATAACTATACCACTAGAAAAATTCCTTGAGGGGTATAGTTTCCAAAATGGGGTCACTTTTGGGGGGATTCCACTGTTTAGGTCCCTCCAGGGCGTTGCAAACGTGACACGGCACTGAAAACCATTCCAGTAAAATCAGAGCTCCAAAATCCAAATTGGGGTTATTCCCTTCTGAGCCCTGCTGTGGGTCCAAACAGCAGTTTATTACCACATATGGGGTATTTCCGTAATCGCGAGAAATTGCTTTACAAATGTTGGGGTGCTTTCTCTCCTTTATTTCTTGCAAAAATTAGAAATTTTTACGTTTTTCTAGAAAAAAAGTAGATTTTCATTTTCACAGACTAACTCCAGAAAATATAGCAAAATACCTGTGGGGTCAAAATGCTAACTATACCCCTAGATAAATTCCCTGAGGGGTGTAGTTTAAAAAATGGGGGTCACTTTTGGGGGTTTCCACTGTTTTGGCACCACAAGACCTCTTCAAACCTGACATGGTGCCTAAAATATATTCTGAAAAAAGGAGGCCCCAAAATCCAAGAGGTGCTCCTTTGCTTCTGAGGCCTGTGTTTCAGTCCATTACCGCACTAGCACCACATGTGGGATATTTCTAAAAACGGCAGAATCTGGGCAATAAATATTGAGTTGCGTTTCTCAGGTAAAACCTTCTGTGGTACAGAAAAAAATGTATTACATATGAATTTTGTAAAAAAAAATGAAATTTGAAAATTTCAGCTCTACTTTCCTTCAATTCCTGTAAAACGCCTAAAGGGTTGAAACACTTTCTGAATGCTGTTTTGGATACTTTGAGGGGTGCAGTTTTCAAAATGGGGTGTTTTATGGGGGTTTCTAATATATAGGGCACTCAAAACCACTTCAGAACTGAACTGGTCCCTGAAAAAATCGCTTTTTGAAATTTTCTTAAAAATATGAGAAATTGCTGCTAAAGTTCTAAGCCTTGTGAGGTCATAGAAAAATAAAAGGATGTTCAAAAAACGATGCAAACATAAAGTAGACATATGGGAGATGTTAATTGGTAACTATTTTGTGTGGTATTACCATCTGTTTTACAAGCAGATGCATTTAAAATTGGAAAAATCATAATTTCTTCATATTTTCGCTAAATGTTGGTGTTTTTCACAAATAAGCAATGAATTTATCGACCAAATTTTTGCACTAAACTAAAGTACAATATGTCACGAGAAAACAGTCTCAGAATCAATTGGATAGGTAAAAGCATTCCGGAGTTATTACCACATAAAGTGATACATGTCAGATTTGAAAAAATGGGTCTGGTCCTCAAGGCCAAAATGAGCTGGGTACTCAAGGGGTTAAGGAATTAAAAATACGAGACCTCTTTTGGGGAGAATTCAACCCCTTCACATTGAAGGAACAAATACGTAATCTACCCATGATATTTTACATGTAGAACCAACCGGACCGCAAGTACGTTTGCTAAGAGCCGCCACCAGGGAGATAAGACAAAATTGACAATAAAACAAATAATAACAAAACAATAAGGACTGGTATCAAAAGGAAACCTCTGTATCATCCCGGAAATAGGAGGTGCTATCGTGATGCAACTAAGCATCCAACAAATCCCCTGCCAGAGGGGGGGGGGGGGGAGAAGAAAATTGCCATTTTGTACAAAACATCGCACCAATTCTTCATAACTCGTAGGACATAAACCGAATACTGATCCAAATATTAATACTAAACTGAGTCACCTCAAGGATATACTAGAGAGTTGGAAGAAATATACACGCAGGGGGTGTAAGTAGTAACATAAGCATCTGTCAAGTACAGCGTCTGACACACACTATAAAAATTATTACACCCTAGAATTCTTAAAGAGCTTAGTTCAGTTATTTCTGTCCCCCTTTTCATAATATTCAGAGAATCACTAGTGACTGGTATAGTGCCAAGGGACTGGCGCAGCGCAAATGTGGTGCCTATTTTCAAAAAGGGCTCTAGGTCTTCCCCGGGTAATTATAGACCAGTAAGCTTAACATCCATCGTGGGGAAAATGTTTGAGGGGCTATTGAGGGACTATATACAGGATTATGTGACAATAAATAGCATTATAAGTGACAGCCAGCACGGTTTTACTAAGGACAGAAGTTGTCAAACTAACCTAATCTGTTTTTATGAAGAGGTGAGCAGAAGTCTAGACAGAGGGGCCGCTGTGGATTTAGTGTTTTTGGACTTTGCAAAGGCATTTGACACTGTCCCCCATAGACGCCTAATGGGTAAATTAAGGACTATATGTTTAGAAAATATAGTTTGTAATTGGATTGAGAATTGGCTCAAGGACCGTATCCAGAGGGTTGTGGTCAATGATTCCTACTCTGAATGGTCCCCAGTTATAAGTGGTGTACCCCAGGGTTCAGTGCTGGGACCACTATTATTCAACTTATTTATTAATGATATAGAGGATGGGATTAATAGCACTATTTCTATTTTTGCAGATGACACCAAGCTATGTAATATAGTTCAGTCTATGGAAGATGTTCATGAATTGCAGGCAGATTTAAACAAACTAAGTGTTTGGGCGTCCACTTGGCAGATGAAGTTTAATGTAGATAAATGTAAAGTTATGCATCTGGGTACCAACAACCTGCATGCATCATATGTCCTAGGGGGAGCTACACTGGCGGATTCACTTGTTGAGAAGGATCTGGGTGTACTTGTAAATCATAAACTCAATAACAGCATGCAGTATCAATCAGCTGCTTCAAAGGCCAGCAGGATATTGTTGTGTATTAAAAGAGGCATGGACTCACGGGACAGGGATGTAATATTACCACTTTACAAAGCATTAGTGAGGCCTCATCTAGAATATGCAGTTCAGTTCTGGGCTCCAGTTCATAGAAAGGATGCCCTGGAGTTGGAAAAAATACAAAGAAGAGCAACGAAGCTAATTAGGGGCATGGAGAATTTAAGTTATGAGGAAAGATTAAAAGAATTAAACCTATTTAGCCTTGAAAAAAGACGACTAAGGGGGGACATGATTAACTTATATAAATATATTAATGGCACATACAAAAAATATGGTGAAATCCTGTTCCTTGTAAAACCCCCTCAAAAAACAAGGGGGCACTCCCTCCGTCTGGAGAAAAAAAGGTTCAAGCTGCAGAGGCGACAAGACTTCTTTGCCGTGAGAACTGTGAATCTATGGAATAGCCTACCGCAGGAGCTGGTCACAGCAGGGACAGTAGATGGCTTTAAAAAAGGGTTAGATAATTTCCTAGAACAAAAAAATATTAGCTCCTATGTGTAGAAATTTTTCCTTCCCTTTTCCCGTCCCTTGGTTGAACTTGATGGACATGTGTCTTTTTTCAGCCGTACTAACTATGTAACTATGTAACTTATGATATAACAATCTCTTCCAACCCCTCAGTAAAACAGTATCAAACCTTCCTCTCACCTATCAAGGTGAATGTGCAACACCGTATTGGGTTTACATGAAAGAAAATAAAATGCCCCAACATGTACATATGACCACAACAATCTGTGAAGAAACTGAAAAATATATAACACTCTAAGACATCATTCAAGTGTCCTCTGCCATACGCGTCTTCTTGCCCTCAGAGACTTAGGTTTAAGAGTAGGGTGCCACGGTTCCTGCACAGAAGGCAATTCTAGATCCAACGACACTGGCATCCAGGACGGAATCTCCATAGGCTCTATCCCCAATTTATTCCATGCGGTATCCAGATGTCCAGGCGTGCGGATGGTGATCTGCCAGCCATCTTTCATCATAGCAAGGCCAAAGGGGTAAAGCCAACGAACAGGTAATTTCTTAGCCCGAAGAGCCTCTGTAACCGGCTTCAGAATACGGCGTTTGGCCAATGTTCTCGCAGCCAGGTCTTGGAAGAGTAAGATCTTAGTCCCTTCATACACTACTTCCGGAGCATCTCTTGCAGCTCTTAAAATGGCCGCCGTGTGAACATAGCTAAGAATCCCACATATGACGTCACGCGGTGGTTCACCAGCCCCAGGCCTGGGCGAAGGGCTCGATGCACCCTTTCTACCGTAATAGCCAAAGCTAGCTCAGAACCCACTAATGAGCGAAAAATAGTATCCACCACAGGAGTTAAGGCATCATGGTCAATCGATTCGGGAATTCCTCGTAGGCGGACATTCCTCCGTCTACTACTATTTTCTTGATCTTCCATGTGGAGATATAGGTTATTCAGATGCATGTGGTGAGCAGAGAACTCCTGGTGAACAGAAGCACCATATTTAGAAGTGGTAATGTGAGCTTCCTCCAGCGCCATTACCCTATGGCCAATATGATGCATGTCGGATTTGATGTCCGATAAATCTTTCATCACAGGCATGAGTGCCTGGAGCAGTGTTTTCTTCAGGTAAGCCCTGGATATCGGCACAGAGTCCGCATCCCCAGCCGAGTCTGAAGGCGCACATGAGCTGTCTGAGTCCTCTCCCTGCTCACAGTGAGAGGCCGCCGGCGCCATCTTAGATCTGCCCTCCACAGACGGCAGCTTTTTGCCAAAGTATTTGTCCATGTTGGACGATTGTTTATGGGATCTGGGGGTACCTGTAGTCTTATCCATAATATGCCTCGTTTACGCCTGAAAATAGGTAGTGTGAACCCAGCCTAACAATTAAGTGTATAAAACTTAAGTAAAACAAAATTCTATATTTACAGGTGTCTGTAATGGTTTATTATTCATAATGAGACTCCTTTTACTGTTGCTCATCCCTTTTAAAAAAACAAAAACAAAGAAAAATATTTTGCTGTTGATGCTGGTTCATTATCTTCATATATGTAAGTCACAGTTGGCAGTCATATAGAGTGATGTGGCTAGTTTGTGCCACTGGGCATCAAATACCTGCTAGGTAACTAGTTGTGGGCATTAGATGCAGGAAGGATTTGTTTTCTGGCATTCATCCTTGAGAAAACTACCCCTCTAGAAGACCATTTTTTACTGCAATTTCGAGTAGTCTCAAAGAGGTTTCACTGTACCAATTTTCTAATGAAATCTGTGGTTGACCTTCACCCACAAAAGATGAAATTGTTGTGTTGTGTCTTTTATTGTGGACAATGAAGTTCGGTCATGTGCATATTGGTGGTTACTAGGGCTGTGGTTTCCTGTCGGCACCCTGAAGTTAGGTTGCGGAAATCTATATGGGCGCCTATTTAAATTCAACTAATTATTCTACAAAAACACTGACTAACGGAAGCCCAATAGCAGACATGGCATCAAGACATAGATCAGAATATATATATAAAATATTATATATGTATGTATATATAAAATATTATATATATATGTGTATATATATATATATATATATATATATATATATATATAATTATTATTATTTTGTAAAGGATCTGCCAGACACAGCTTCTGTGTCGACGCCCGTTGTTAGTCAGTCTGCACCTGCTCCTAAGTCTGATAGAGTGACTCCTTCTTCTACCACTCAGGCTGGGAGGCTGAGGAGTGGGAGAGCCTATCACAGCCTGGCCAGACGGAGCTAGCTCCCGCCCTCTGTCTATTTATACCTTAATTTCCTGCTTCTCCTTTGCCTGTGATTCTGCTTGTTTCCTGGCTCTGCTGCTTGTACTATTTGTCCTCTGCTTCATATTGACCCTGGCTTTACTGACTACTCTCTTGCTCTGCGTTTGGTACCTCGTACACTCCTGGTTTGACTCGGCTCGTTCACTACTCTTGTAGCTCACGGTGTTGCCGTGGGCATCTGCCCCTTTTCCCTTAGCTCATTTGTACCCTTGTCTGTCTGTCTGTCGTGCACATAGTGAGAGAGTAGGGACTGTCGCCCAGTTGTACGCCGTCACCTAGGACGGGCCGTTGCAAGTAGGCAGGGACTGAGTGGCGGGTAGATTAGGGCTCACCTGTCTGTCTCCCTACCCCGTCTTTACATATTTTATTTATTAAGCCACCTTTCCAAATATAGGCAATACCCAAACATTATCAATGTAATTGGGGTACAAAAAATACCCCTCTATTTCCATCTATTTGCTATTTGGAAAATATTAATTAAAACTGTTTTCACAATATACTAAATGATTTGATTGGTATTAATTGTTTGTGCGAGATTATTCAGCTATGACATTTCTTGCAAAACTCCCTCAAATATTATCAATGGTAAGTACTTTTTATTTTTTGGGGATTATGTCATCATCACAACTTTATTTACACATGTTTTTATTGTAATTATAAATAGTTTTCTAAGTAACACTTTATCATATTTATTTTATATTGTCAGTGATATTGTCAGTCTACCTAAGTCTTAAGTATTACAGCGCATATTTACATTTGGAAACTGTTGTTAAATGCAGCATGATATAGTGCTACAGCAATGGCTGTTTAACTTTATGCCAGCTCCAATGTACCTTTCCAAATGACTTTCTGGTTATACCCCATTAAAACCAATGAGGAAATTGCTAAATGTTGCATTTCAAGAAAACAGAGTAGTTTAGATTCTATGACTAGTGAGTTCTCAGAAGGGAGCTATTCATTATAATATACTCAACATTTACTGTTTTTAAACTTTTACTCACTGAGTAATACCAGCTCATAAACAGTTTACCATTTTGGTGAAGAATGTAACTTATTGAAATGGATTACCATTCTTAAAAGATTAGTGGACCAAATTGTAATGATCTGATTGCTGCTATACCTAGGGAAAGAAGCAACCGGAGAGTGCAATTCCCCTACAGGATCACCCTATTAAATAACTGCAGTTAGGGTTAATGTACTCAGCTGGCCCCAGGACTGGTGCCCTAAGGTAGTCTGGTGTTTGATTCTCTGGAACCAGAATACAGATGATTAGGTTGTATGCAACGGGCAAAAGCAACAGAAAGTCAATATAAGACATTGGTGAGGGTAGTATTAAGAGCTGGGAATACAGGAGAATAGTCAAACAGGCCAAAGGTTAGGTAACGAAGGTCAGGCAGGACCGGGTATGTGGTACTGTGTAGTCATGGAAGTCGTGTCACAATAGGTTAGGTTAAGTTCAAACTAGTAACAAACAAACAAGAGCAAAAACAGGGAAGTACTGTCTTTAACTGGAGCATACCACATCTGCTCCACCCAGCATCTCTACCCGCCCTCTTGCAAGACTAATTGCGTAGCCACTGGGAGGAGGTAGACCAGGCACTGTAGCCCAGATGGGTAAGTTCATAACAACAATTATCTATTTATTGAGAAACCATGATGTTATGTAAATGCAAGTGAAAGCGATACCTCAAGGCTGCTGGAGTCTGCTGGGAGAGAGCGTTCACGTAAACCCAGAACCTCTAATATGTAACCACTCTGGTCGACAGAGTCTAAGGCAACTCTAAGGTATTCGCCAGAGCTGACCGCAAGGTGAGATGGACTTAGAACCTGCTTAGATGCTGCTTAGAACCCAGGTTGTCTTAACAGAGTGTAGTTTTGGAAAAGAGGTACAATAAAGGCAAACCTGAGCTGGAAACCAGACAGCCAGTAGGTTAACTGAAAGTCCAGAAACAGAGTAGACGTAACCTGACCAGCCACAGTCAAAACTAGTCGGGAGTGAATAATCCAAATCGGTAGGCAAGGGTTAACGAGAGACAAGCCGAGGTCAGTATACAAATCAGAAATGCAGGAGCAGTCAGGAACTTGATCAGGAACCAGGAAATAGGAAGATTCACAAGCAAAGACAGGTGGGAAGAGACAGGTATTGTCACGGTCTGTGGGTATGTGGACCCACTAGGCCGCACCACCGTAGCGGGGAGGCAGCTAGCCAAACAACAGAGCACCCAATCAATACAAAGTCCTGCACAAGTGTACCTGAATAGTTCAGACAGTGGCAGAGGCTTTAGCACGGATGGAGGTGGGTGCAGCAGGTTGCGCCAGATGTGCTGGATGACAGCAGGTGCAGCAGGTTGCGCCAGACGTGGTGGACGACAGCAGGTGCAGCAGGTTGCGCCAGACATGGAGGATAACAGCAGGTGCAGTAGGTTGCGCCAGGCATGGCGGATGACAACAGGAGCAGCAGGACACGACTCCAATCACTAACAGGCTCAGGAACAATAACACAGCACAGGATACAGGTAGCTGGGCACGGGAACAGTGTAAACACTAAGGGACCATTTGCAAAGACTAACATGGGAATTACTAACAACGCTCAGGCAAGGAGTGAAGGAGCAGGGCCCTTCTTATAGTCCAGTGTGATCTGGGAGTAATTAGTTAATTCTTAACATGTGTGCATGCTAGCCCTTTAAGGCCGGGAATGAGCTCGTGCACGCACCCTAGTGGTCACTGCAGGATAGGACAGCCGCATGTGCTGGCATCCTCTGGGAGGAAGATGTCAGCAGGATGAAAGGGGTCTGTGACCGCAGCTGTTACAGGTATAAATATAAGGCCACAGCAGATTGGCAGAAGGACAGAGAACAGAGATCGGCTTAAAGCAGAAGAAGAACCGCCCAGAAGCTAGACAGGTTGTCATAGCGACCTTAATGGAACAGGTGGTTTTCTAACACATGGACTCCATTTGGGATGACTACGTGAACTTTATTAATGCAGAATTATGTGTGAATTTTTCTTACATTAATCTCTGAGAGGGATGTATTCCTTAATAATTGACATAAGAAATCAATTATACAATTACATTCCACGTGACTTGTCTGAAGCTTTTACATGTTCATAAATTAGCCATTCACTTAAAAAGGGCTGAGATAAAATATCAGACACAGCCCATGGACAAGATTGACAATTTGGAAAAACAACATCTCCTTGTTTCTTATCTCTGACGTAGGGAGACTGTAACATAATCCTTTCTCCTCCTCCTTATTCTGAGTATCAGTCTCACTGAGAGGGAGAGATCGTGCAGCATCATCCCCCTCCTACCCCCACATTTGTTGCTGAGGTTTCTAAACATTTACGGAGAGCCTATAGGACAATGAAAAACGTACTACAGGCTGCTGGAAAATGCCATTTTCACCTAATAAGAAATGTTATTAAAAAGGTATAACGATAGGTACACTTTAAACTCAGGCCTAAATTGTTATGATATTACAAGGAGCACACTAAATCTCAAGTTACTATGAATAAATTGCTCTATTTCTCCATCATTTCAGAGTTGGGTGATGTTGCAAATATTATTCCTGGATGATGAGATTTACAATACATCCAATTATAGGTGACTGCCCTCATATACAACAATAGTAATGTTGTCAAAATTCATTTAGATGGTTGCAGAGATAGAAACATTTTCTATGTAACTGAAACGGTTTGCTTTTTTTAATCAGAACAAAACACTTTCACGTTCTAGCTGTATGAAGCCATAATAAATGAATACTTAGGAAGAGCAATATATTTGTCAAATGGCACAAACAGAGAGATTCATCCTTTCTGTGTAATGTGCTTTGAAGTACAATGTCTGCCCAGCTATGTTTTCTTGTTACTTTCATTCCATTAGTCTCTTTGCAAGGAGACTTGTTATAAATTGATAAAATTACACGGTAACAGAGAGAAGTGAATAAGAGGTATCATTTTATATTTTGTAGAGTGGTAAATGGCAGGTTATTCAAGATCTCATGAATATGTCTGGGCACTGTCTCATGACACCACACAATCTGTCAGCAGTCACTGTCTCCATTTCTTCACCCAGTTCAGGTTTGAAGATTTTGTAGGTGAATCAGAACAATTAACATTCTCTGAACATTTTGCACTGTAGAAAGAAGTCACTGTTGTAATGATCGTTAACCTTTCTTGGATACTAACTTGAATTGAACCTAGTTTATATAAGTTGCAAAAAAATTGTTTGTAACTTGTATTATTAGTTTTCTTCAGTCTACTTTCTGGTTCTTCTGCCTCATTAAGGACCTGTTCAGATCACGTTTTTGCCCTACATTTAGCATGTACACCAGGAAAGCCTCCGACGTACATGCTAAACATGTCTATAGGGCATTATTAGCTCAAAGGCGGCCAAAAGAGTGTCCTTTTGGCCTCTGTATATGATGTTATAATTTTTTAGATAGTAGACTACGCTTTTCCATAGAACGGGATCCCACAACAAAAGTATTCAGTGCAGTATACTTTTTTTGTAACATGGGAGCCTAACAGTCACGTTTGCCACTGTAAGGCATACATTACAGGTATTCATTGAGCGTATTCCTTATGAGCTTTTCATGATGTACACGTTAAACAAATGCTATAATAGCCTACTCTGAGGCATATAAGTCACAAACATCCGTCACCCATCGGCTATTATGGCATCCATCACCCATAGGCTATTATGGCAACCATTTAACGTATAGGTCATGAAAATCTCATGATATAAACATTAAATGGATACCATAATAGCCTATGGGTAATGGATGCCATAATAGTCGATGGGTAATGGATGCCGCTGTTAAGCATTTGTCACAACCTACATGTAATGTATATGTTAGGAGCTTTTCCCGGCATAGGCGCTAAAAGTAAGCCATAAAACGTGATCTAAACAGGGCCTAAGACGAGCCCTTTTTAAAGTGAAGATAGCAATGTGTCTAGCTTTAGAAATCCCTGTTGATTACCGCTGTGGCCGGCCATGCATTTCCCTTGCCACTATTGGGGGAATGTAGTATTACATCCAAGCTCTTCATATTCCATCTACCCCCTCTTCTTGTTAACCTAGTGACAATATTAGAGGGGGCCGATGAAAGGGAGGAACACATGACTGCAGGTTTAGACTACATACAGGTTTGTTTGTAGTCTCTAACCTTGGAGTCACATAGGTCTGCATAGGAACTTTATACACAAAACTGTAGTAGATTTGTAATCAAGACTCGTAATTTGCTTTATTTAAAAAAAAATTATGCTTGGAGCCATAAAGAATTGGTTGCAAAAGTGGTCATAGCCTTTTAATGTACCTATTTAAATGTCCCTTCAACATCAGTCCATATTCACATTTTTGAAATAAAATGACAAATCATAACACAGCATTGTGATAGGTTTAACCCCCTAAGGACGCAGCCACTTATGGACCAAATGACAGAGCCTCATTTTTTAAATCTGACGTGTGTTACTATATGTGGTAATAACTCGGGAATGCTTTTACCTATCCAAGCGATTCTGAGATTGTTTTCTCGTGACATGTTGTGCTTTATGTTAGTGAAAAAATGTGGTCGATATATTCAATATTTTTGTGTGGAAAAACACCAAAATTTAGAGAAAATGTGTGAAAAAATTAGCATTTTCTAAATTCAAATGTATCTGTTGTAAGACCGATATTTATACCACACAAAATAGTTACTAGCTAACATTTTCCATATGTCTACTTTAGATTGGCATAGTTTTTTGAACATCCTTTTATTTTTCTAGGACGTTACAAGGCTTATAAGTTTAAGCAGCAATTTCTCACATTTTCAAGAAAATTTCAAAAGCCCATTTTTTTAGGGAACAGTTCAGTTGTGAAGTGGCTTTGAGGGCCTTATATATTGGAAACCCCCACAAATCACCCCACTTTAAAAACTGCACCCCTCAAAGTATTAAAAATAGCATTCAGAAAGTTTTTTTAACCCTTTAGGCAATTCACAGGAATTAAAGCAAAGTGGAAGGGAAATGTGCAAATGTCATTTTTTTTTTGCCGAAATTCCATTTGAATCAATTTTTCCTGTAATACTGAAGGTTTTACCAGAGACATACAACTGAATATTTATTGCCCTGATTTTGCAGTTTTTAGAAATATCCCACATGTGGCCCTAGTGTGCTAATGGACTGAAACACAGGCCTCAGAAGCAAAGGAGCACCTAGTGGATTTTAGGGCCTTCCTTTTCCTAGATTATATTTCAGGCACCATGTCATGTTAGAAGAGGTCTTGTGGTGCCAAAACAAAGGAAACACCCAAAAAAATACCCCATTTTGGAAACTACACCCCTTGAGGAATTCATCTAGGCATGTAGTGAGCATTTTGACCCCACAGGTGTTTCATAGATTTCATTAGAATTGGGCAGTGAAAATTAAAAATTACATTATTTTCCAATAAGATGTAGCTTTACCTCTAAATTTTTAATTTTTTCAACAAATAAATTAGGAAAAGCACCCCAACATTTGTAAAGCAACTTCTCCAAAGTACGGAAATACCAAACATGTGGTCATAAACTGCTGTTTAGGCAAGCAGCAGGACTCAGAAGGGAAGGCACGCCATTTAGCCTTTGGAGCACTGATTTTGCTGGATTCATTTCTCTGCACCATGTCGCATTTTTAAAGCTCCTAAGGTACTAGAACAGTGGAAACCCCCCAAAAGTGACTCCATTTGGGAAACTACACCCCTAGAGGAATTCATCTAGGGGTGTAGTGAGCATTTTGACCCCACAGGTGTTTCATAGATTTCATTAGAATTGGGCAGTGAAAATGAAAAATGACATTATTTTCCAATAAGATGTAGCTTTACCTCCAAATTTTTTATTTTTCAACAAATAAATGAGGAAAAGCACCCTAACATTTGTAAAGCAACTTCTCCAGAGTACAGAAATACAAAACATGTGGTCATAAACTGCTGTTTGGGCAAGCGGCAGGAGTCGGAAAGGAAGGCACGCCATTTAGCTTTTGGAGTGCTGGATTGATTTCTCTGCACCATGTCACATTTGTAAAGGTACCAGTGCAGTGGAAACCCCCCAAAAGTGACTGCATTTGGGAAACGACACCCCTCAAGGAATTTTTCAAGTGGTATAGTGAGCATTTTGACCCCACAGGTGTTTCATACACTGGGCAGTAAAAAAATAAAATTTAGATTTTTTTCAAAGAAAATGTTGCTTTAGCCCCAAATTCATCATTTTCAGAAGGGGTTAAAGGAGAAAAAGCACCCACAGTTTGTTACGCAATTTCTCCTGAATACAGCAATACCCCATTTGTGGAGATAAACTGCTGTTTGAGCACGTGGCGGGGCTCATAAGGTAAAGAGCACCATGCAACATCTGAGGCCTACTACGATGGCATTTACTGCCCTGTGTCATGAAAACAGAGGCTCTGGGGTGTCAAAACATTGGAAACCCAGAAAAGTGACCCCATTTAGGAAACTAAACCCCTCAAAGAATTCATCTAGCGGTATAGTGAGATTTAGATTGTAATGTAACACCTTTCAAGGTATTCATCTAGGGGTATAGTGAGAATTTTTAATTTGTGAAGTGACAACCCTCTAGGTATTCATCTAGGGGTATAGTGAGATTTTTTAAATTGTGAAGTGGCAACCCTCTAGGTATTCATCTAGGGGTATAATAAGAAATACTTTAATTTTAGTAACTAAGGAGGGCAACCTGGAAAACCCGCAATGGAGGGAGAAGCAATGGCATGTCCCACTACCAACTTACCCACCATTCCATAAAATCCAGCCCAAAAAAATAAATCAAAGGCCTCAGCAAAAAAAGATTTGCTGAGACAACCACTCTCATCTGGATTTATTCCTCTCACCCAGATTTGCAACCTAGGTGAGAAAGACACTCCCTCGGGTCCTTGGTATAGTGAGAATTTGTAATTTTGTTTTAGGTGGTTTTTTACAAATTTTAAATGATCAAATTTTAAATGGGGCTGGTCAGTAAAATTTTTTTTATCAGAGTCACTCGATAAAGATGAAGATGGAAGCACGAACTGTGCTTCACCTTCACTTGCGCTGTCCGTATTGGAAAACACAGCATTTCATATTCTTCCTTGGCTGTGAAGACTCTTTTGCCAATAATTTAGTTCAGCTACGAACTAACTAACTAACTATTTTTTTGTAACTTAAAAACTTTAAACTTTTTAAAAAAAATGTTTTAAACTTTTTTCAAAAACGTCTTTTTAACAAAAAATAAACAGCGCTACTCTTAACTGCTAAATGAGAACAGATCAGTGACCCTGCTGTATTCAAAGAGTAAGCGTACCCTACCTACCAGGGGGAAAACTAAATGAAACGTGGCATTGCTACCTAACAGGGAACTCGGGCAGTGGGCAATCTAAGGACACAGCAGGGTGATGGCGACAAGGTACTGCGACAGGTGATAGCTGGGCACAGATCACACGGCGACTGAAATTATATAATTATATAATTATATATTTTATAACCAGTGGGCACCAAAGGTGGGGATCACTGGTCAGTGGGCACAGTGGGCACAACAGGGGCAGATCGCTGGGTTTCTTGTTTTTTTTTAAAAAATCGTTCACTTTCCATCACTGTCCTCTCACTGGCTTCTGACTCTGACAAGCTCTCTGACTGAAATGAGCTTGTTAGAGCTGGAGATGCCGGCAAAACAAGTCTCCTGCGCTGTGATTTGCCTGTCTGTACTGACTGGCCAATCACAGCTCATGCCGGCACGGGACCACTCTGATTGGTCCTATGCCACGAGTCCTGCTCGGCAACTGTCTATGACAGTTGCGATCAGGACGCTGTCACCATGTCTGTTGACATGGTGACAGTTTAAAGCTTGGGCATAACTGTACGCCCTATTGCGGGAAATTACTTTGATTTTGGAGCTACAGTCACGCCCAAAAGCGGGAAGGGGTTAAAATACACTGGACATAACAATTTCAATTTCATTTATCTAACTATAGAACATAGCCAAAGGTATGTAGCCTTCCTAAGTAATTAGTAAGTCTGGCTTATTTCTAGCAGGAAAATAAAATCAAGCAAACAGCAATCTCCATAGTCAAACATCATCAGGAGAATGGTTTACACTCTGTAGTTTTCAATGTGCCATTGGTACAGGATGTCAACTTTGCAATAAGTTAGTTCAGCAGATTTCTTTCCTATTAGGCTGGCCATACACTTTAGATAGCTGTCGGCCGAACAATAGTTCAGTCGACAACTATTCCTAACGACTCCGCCATATACATGCTTATCTCCTTACAAACAAAAAGATCAGGCATGTTGAAATTCAACAGCCCAATCTTTCTCTCCGACATCTGCAGTCAGGCAAGAGTAGGGATGCCGCCATACACATTAGATTGCCGACCGGTCCTGCTGAAATTGGTGGGTTCGGCCGACGTGCATCTAATGTGTATTGCCACCTTTAGAACTGCCCTGGTAATGTGTAAATGCTGCTATTGTTAACTGAAAACAAGTACAAGCAACAACAGCTCAGCCACTCAAGCTCCAGAAACATGCTGCCAGTGCCAACTACATAGTTCTGCCATAAGAATAAAATAACAGACATGTAAAGTGAATAACATTGATTATCTCATTACAGTAGTGAATATCAAGTTGTGGGATAAATTAGGCAGGAAGTGAACAGTCAGTTTTTGAACTTGATGTGCTGGAAACATAAAAAATAGACAAGTTGTAAGGATCTGAATGACTTTAACAAGCGCCAAATTGTATGGATCTACAACAGGTTCACCGATGTGCATGGGGAGCAAAGGCTAGCCCTTGTCCAATCCCACAGAAGACCTATTGTAACACAAATTGCAGAAGAAGTTAATGTTGTCTTAGATAGAAAGATGTCAGAAAACACAGTTCCTCACAGCTTGCTGCGTCGAGTACACAAACTGACCCCTTGTCCACCACTGAAAGCATTCACAATGGGCATGTAACTGGACCAGGGAGCAATGCCCTGGTCTGATAAATCACGTTTTCTTTTACATCATGTGGACGGCCGGGTGCATGAGTGTCTCTTACCCAGGGAAGAGGTGGAACCAGGATGCACTATGGAAAGAAGGCAAGTCGGGGAGGCAGTGTTATGCTCTGGGCAATGTTCTGCTGGGAAACCTTGGGTCTTGGCATTCATATGGATGTTACTTTGACACGTACCATATACCTAAACGTTGTTGAAGACCGAGTACACTCATTCATTGCAATGCGCACTGCCACTCTGCAAAAAATGCACAGGAATAGTTTGAGGAACATAACAAAGAGTTCAAGGTGTAGACTAGGCATCCAAATTCCACAGATCTTAATCTGATCAAGCATCTGTGGGATGTGCTGGAAAAACATGTCCGATCCATGAAGCACCCACTTCGCAACTTACAGGAGTTAAAGGATCTGCTTCTAACATCTTGCTGCCAGATACCACAGGACACTTTCAGAGGTCTTGTGGAATCCATGTCCCGACCGCTCCGAGCTGTTTTGGTGGCGCGACGGCAACCGACGTAATATTAAATACGTGGTTCTAACGATATAGCTGATCAGTGTATGGAAGCATGTAGAGCAGACATGGGCAAACTACGGCCCGCGGGCCACATACGGCCCGTTAGGCTTTTTAATCCGGCCCGCCGAACTTGTCCAAATCATAGTAAAAACCTCCTTTTTTTTCCCCTTTCCCTGCAATGCCCACGTTTTCCCAATAGATTGCGCACATTGACCGTTGTTAACTCCTTAACGCCGAAGGACGGATATATCCGTCCTCAGCAGCTGCTAGTTCGCGCAGGAGGACGGATATATCCGTCCTGTGATGGCGCGGGTACTGCCAGTGTACCCACGCGATCAGCGGCAGGAGCACGGCTGTTATACACAGCCTGGCTCCTGCTGCAACTGCCGGAATCGAAGCGCGCTCCGATTCCGGCAGTTTAACCCATTAAATGCCGCTGTCAATAGTGACAGCGGCATCTAATGTGTTTGACAGAGGGAGGGAGCTCACTCTGTCACCCGATCGGCGCCCCCGCAAACAAATCGCGGGTCGCCTTCGGGTTTCCATGACAGCCGGGGGTCTAACAAAGACCCCCAGGTCTGTCTTCCGCAACTGCCTGTTTGGCGATGCCGGAGGCATGACCTAACAGGTTGCCTGTCAGTTTTACACTGACAGGCAATAATGCTTTGGTATACTAAGTATACCAAAGCATTATATATGCGATCGGCACATCGCATAGTGAAGTCCCCTGGTGGGACTTAAAAAAAAAATGTCAATCAGTTAAATAAAGTTTGTTGAAAAAAAATAAAATAATTACAGTCAAAATCAAATAAAACTACTTTTTTTGCCCAAAAAGTGGTTTTATTCAGTAAAAGTGTCAAAACAAATAACACATACACATATATGGTATCCCCGCGATCATAACAACTTGACCAATAAAATGAACACATTAATGAAACCGCCGGATGTACGGCGTCCAAAAAACCCGCAAAAAACAACGGCAAAATTCTCTCTTTTCTCCCATTCCCCCCATAAAAAATAAAATAAAAGTTAATCTATAAGTCCTATGTACCCCAAAATAGTACTAATGAAAACTACGCATTGGCCCGCAAAAATCAAGCCCACATACGGTCACATCGACGGAAAAATAAAAAAATGACGGCTCTTGGAACGCGGCGATGCAAAAACAAGTAATTTTTTTCTAAAAGGGTTTTTATTGTGCAAACATAGGAAAACATATAAAACCTTTACATATTTGGTATCCTCGTAATCGTGCCGACCCGTAGAATAAAGGTAACATGTTATTTATGCTGCATAGTAAAGGGCATAAATTTATAACGTGAAAATTAATGCTGGAATAGCTGCTTATTTTCAATTCTCTCCTAAAATAAAGTTAATAAAAGTTAATCAATATATTGTAAGCATCTAAAAATGGTGCAATTACAAAATACAACTCGTCCCGCAAAAAACAAGCCCTTATACGGCTATGTCGACGTAATAAAAAAAAAGTTACGACTCTTGGAATGCGACCATGAAAAAACAAAAAATAATCCTTGGTCATTAACGTGCAAAATGGCCCGGTCATTAAGGGGTTAATGTGGCGCGTATTTCTCTTTATTTCACTTTAATTTTCACTTCGTTTCACGTCACCATTAAGCCCTTCGGTTTTCAAAGAGTACAATATCAGCCGTCACTTTGCCACGAAGCATGCAAACTATGCTAGCAAGCAGTCAACACAAGAACGGGCGGCTACTGCTCAGAGGTTGGCAGCTAATTTACAGAGTCAACAGAACTTTTTTCTTGATAAATCACAGTGCGTATGTTATTTTAATCTATTTACATTTCCTCCTCCCAGTATCTGCGAAATAGTATGTAAATGCCATATCTTGCATATTCCTTGAGACAAATTTATTAACTGATAAGGGCTATTTTTCACATTTGAAAGACAGTTAATAAATTGGGTTGTAGTGTTCTTACTGTGCTATGAGGTTTGCACACACTACATTTAATGCTTTAGTATATCCGGCCCAAACACTCCCTCCAAATGCTCCTGGCCCGGCCCCTCTGTCAAATTTTAGAACCCATTGTGGCCCGCGAGTCAAAAAGTTTGCCCACCCCTGATGTAGAGCATAACAATCACTTGACCTTGGCTGCTGCACTCACTCCCGAGTATCTAGGTTTACTGGAGGACAAATACTGATCTAAGACTGTAGTTCATAGTCAGGGCAGGACTTTGGGGTGTGTGACCTGTGCCATCGCTCATGGCGCATCACTCCAGCAGCTGGAAGGGGGTGCTGTGCTGGCTACCTTCCCCTGCTTGTGTTTGTGAAGTACATTCTGCAGCTGCCTCTCCGCCCGATAGCGCTCCTTCTCTGCTCAGTGGCGTAACTACCACTATAGCAGCCATAGCGGTTGCTAGCCTAGTGCCACCGGTGCCGCATGCTGGGACGTCCACATGCTGGTATGGGCCCCCCATGCCAGGTGGCGCCGCTAGCAGCCGCTATGGCTGCTACAGTGGTAGCGACATTACATTCAATAGTATCTGCATCCTTAGAATGCAGATACCCTTGAATCCTATGGCAGAGTAGGGAGGTATCTCCCTGCTCTGCCATTTACTAGACTACAGGCCCTACATACAGGACCCCTACTCAGGCCGGCATGATGAAGTCACTGGATCACGCCGGCCTACGCAAGGAACTCGTCGGCATTGTGGAGCCGCTCCATTCGTTGCAGGAACGGGGTCTAGGTGAGTACAAATTTTTTGTTTTATTTGTTTTGGGGGACGGACGGACTGAATTGCACAATCTACAGGGGGCGCTATCTACAAGGGGGGGCTAGGTGTGGCACCCAGGGAAGATAGGGAGGACATTATACTGTGGGTGGGCATTATACTCTGTGGGGGCCACTAAAGGGACATTATAATGTATAGGTGCACTACAGGGGTAAATATACTGTGTGTGGCACTTAGGGGACAGTATGCTGTGTGGGGGGCACTAAAGAGGGCATTATACTGTGTGGGGGCACAAAAAGGGCATTATACTGTATGGGGGCATTATACTTTTTTATGGGGCATTTATTTTTATGATCGGGGGGCGGCGAAAGCTAATTTTGCACAGGGCGCCATCTAGCCTAAGTCCGGCCCTGTTCACAGTTTGGGATGGACCCTTAAGCTGCTGTAAAAAGTCTTAATGCTGAAGCATACAATGGCAGTCAAGACAACAGTGTGCTTTTAACTTTGTTTTTAAATATGAAAAAAAACTTTAATGGCTTACCTCACCTAAATCCTGCTGAACACCATCTTTAAGTTATATTAGAAGGCCATTTGCTAGCCAGACCTAGTTGTCCAACATCAGTACCTAATCTCACAAATACACTTATGAATAAATAGAAATGTCCCAAAAGCCATATTTCAAAGTCAATTGGACTTCAATAAGGAGTGGAAACTATTATAGCAGCATAGAAAAGGGGGCAGTTTTTGCCCATTTTGTTTAGTTTTATATATTTTTGCATAATCATTTCCATAATTCAAGCTTTAATATTTTTACATTCTTAAAGGGGTTGTCCAGGGTTAGAAAAACATGGCTGATTCACCTGTCCATGGGTTGTGTCTAGAATGTCAGTTCAGCTCCATTGAAATAAATGGGTCTAAGCTGCAATACCACACACTACCTGTGGACAGATGCGGCACTGGTTTTAGAATAAAGAAGCCATGTTTTTTTTAAATCCTAGACAACCCTATACTATATAATACTTAACAACAAATAAACAAAAAATAGCCATAATTAATTCAGTCTCATTCCACAGCTACAGAATACATTTGGGTATATTTATTACAATTATTGCAGGGTAAAAATATAGAATCTTGTCTATGACAACCAATCAGATTCCAGCTCTTATTTTCCAAAGGCTCCTTACAAATGAAAGCAGCTCTGGGTGCTCCTATAGAGTTAAGATCTGTTAATGTTTCCCTTTTTGGGTACAGAAGTGTAAGACTATATCAGTTATATAGTTATGTGTTGGTTTTCTGACGTGGGTTCATACTTTACTTTATAAGTGCTATTCACACATGGCGAAATGTTTTGTACTGCTGTTACACAGACATATATTTGAATTCTATGCCAGGTACTGCACTATGTGATTTAGCATGTGCCACTTACTGCACATATGACATGGATGTGACTGTAAACGGTTACTCCACTCTCCACTCTCACACGCGCCTATCACATTAGGCAAAGAATGAGTTAAGCGCACCCCAAAACCAGTCCACACATCCACCCTAAAGGCTACCACCACCTGCTGTATTAGGCCGATAAGAGCTTACTCCTGGTAACACACAAGTACACACAGGCACACACTGAATCTGTCTACATTAAACAGGCTAACTTCCAGCACATTGGCATTTAGAAGTTTAAGACAGCTAAGCCACTTTTCCTCTTCAAGGTTGTGGAAATGTTAGAGAAGCAAGGAACAAACGTATTAATTTTAAGATTTTATATGAAGTATAGTGCTGAAAAAAGTTTACAATGGAGGAATCACAAGTACATACATATAAGCAAAAACAGTTATAAAAATTAAGGAATAAAATAAGGAATAACAGACCTCTTACTAATTAAATTGGCGAGAGATTTCGCTGAGGAGAACAACTTGAGTTTGGACAGAATTACAATCCTGGGTTGCATCTCCTGTGTCTGACAACTGGTCTCTTGATATGAGATTTTAAAGGGTCCAGTTAGATTCCTTCACCCCTCTTCTGTGTCAAGGTTGCCGAACATAATTTTAGGTTATGTTATATCTTCTCATAAGAATCCCCCAGTGTGGTAGCATAACCATAAAGTGCCAAATCATGCTGTAAAGACGGGGTAGGGAGACAGACAGGTGAGCCCTAATCTACCCGCCACTCAGTCCCTGCCTACTTGCAACGGCCCGTCCTAGGCGACGGCGTAAAACTGGGCGACGGTCCCTACTCTCACTATGTGCACGACAGACAGACAGACTAGGGTACAAAGAAGCTAAGGGAAATGGGGCAGATGCCCACGGCAACACCGTGAGCTACAAGAGTAGTGAACGAGCCGAGTCAAACCAGGAGTGTACGAGGTACCAAACGCAGAGCAGGAGAGTAGTCAGTAAAGCCAGGGTCAATATGAAGCAGAGGACAAATAGTACAAGCAACAGAAGCAGAGCCAGGAAACAAGCAGAATCACAGACAAAGGAGGAGCAGGAAATGAAGGTATAAATAGACAGAGGGCGGGAGCTAGCTCCGTCTGGCCAGGCTGTGATAGGCTCTCCCACTTCTCAGCCTCCCAGCCTGAGTGGTAGAAGAAGGAGTCACTCTATCAGACTTAGGAGCAGGTGCAGACTGACTAACCACGGGCGTCGACACAGAAGCTGTGTCTGGCAGATCCTTTACACATGCTCTATAACAATCAATGCATACCAAACAGGAAATATTGATAATTTGAACCAAAATGTAATTCTGTGGGTTTCTAAGGCAAAAAAAACCCCCTACATTTGAGAAAAGAGGGATTAAGCTAAAACATTAATTATGAAAGGGATGGCTTTTAAGTTTTACATTTTCCTTTGAACTTTGCAGGGGACTTTGGACATTTTGGGACCCGTGAGGGCTTTGGAGACGAGCAGTCTACCCACAGATACATTCACCTTCCACTTGTTAACACCTTTATGTGAGCTGGGACCCTTACGGAGAAACACTTGTTCTTCGTGTTTCTTTTTTTATCAACTTTTTTAATTATCAACTACATCTGTCCAGGGAGATTTAATATGGACTTTATTGACATGATAAAAACATAACACATAAATTTGCCCCCTTTTTATAGCTGGCATTAGAGATTTTGAGATCATCTCACCGGTCCATCTCCAAGGTTTCCCTTGGCTCCAAATTAACCTAAATGCGCCCCTCATACTGGAGGGGCGCATGTTTCCCTGTCATAATGGGCCTTCATCGTGTTGAGATGAAAAATCCTCTGCTTATTCCTCACATATTCTATGTAGATAACATAATTGACATCATTTACACAATGATAAATGAGACATGGGCCCTGCCCAAGCAGCCGGGAATTTATATGAGGCATTGGGACTAGTACCCACACTTTTTGGTCCACTTGAAAGAAACTTTCTATCGCATTGCGGTCATACCACTGCTTCTGGCTGGCTTTGGCCTGCATCATGTTCCCCTGTACCAACCTGGTCAGGGTTTGTATTTTGGCCAGACCTCATGACATAATCTATGACTGATACCTCCAGAGTGACCAATTTGCCTTCCAAGGGTTCTTTTATCTGATGTAGGCATCCTCGTACTCGTTTTTTATAGTACTTTTTATCAGATGCTCAATTGTGGAGAACCCCGTTGAGACCTGCGGTACCTCTTTGTAAGCAAACAAGTGTGGGAGATACTGCTCCCAGTCGTGTCCCTGGGACTCAACCAACATCTTCAGCATTTGTTTTATGGTCCATTTAAATCGTTCACACAGGCCATTGGTCTGTGTGTGATAGGGACTGGCTACAATGTGTTGTATCTGCATTTTCTTACAGAGGCACTGCATCAATCTGGACATAAACTTGATCCCTGGGCCCTGATTGGTAAACTTCTCCCTGGGAAATCCTACACGAGCAAATATACTCTAAGGCTATGTATACAGGATACATAAAAGCTATATCTTAAAAAGTAAGCATTTTTCTAATAAAGTTAATTTTAAAGTTTCAAACCATTTAAAACATTGATTTATTAAGAATATATATTTTGTTTCAAAGGTGTACATAGCCTTTAAGGGGGCATTGACCACCTGGGCAGCCATAATGGAAGATAAAGCTATGACTACTGGGTACCAAGTAGCATAATCTACCACTATTATGATGAAGCGCTATCCAGAACTGCTGTCTATGGCCACAGCAATTTCCTGGAAGGGCTTATCAATGATTATGGGGGTTTGGGGATATGTCCTGACCTCCCCACTCTTTGGCACGTGACACAAGAATGGCAGTAGTTCGCTATGTCGTTCCCATTTTAGACCAAAAAAAATCATGAGCTCGTCGCGCTATAGTCTTAAGTACGGATGTAGCGATCTTTTGCTTCACTCTGATAACTTGATGCAGCCTGATATCACACAACAAAAGCCATTGAAAAAGTTAAGATAAAGGATCTTGCCACTGTGTATTTAATGCGTTAAATGTAAAGATAAAGATGGCTACATCCGTACCCCTAAATGTTCTGCTACTGGAATCTCATCGATATCCCTCAGTAATTGCTATTGAAACTGGTGGGGCACCATGAGCTATCTTTCCCTTAACCAGACCTGTTGAGGGTCACAAGGAATAGTCTCCCAGTAAAACCTCCCTTGATCCTAGAATATCCTCTTCTTCTTGTTTTGGCAAGTACATTCTCTGTGCTGGCATCTGCTTGTTCAGTTTTCTGGAATTCCTTGCTCTGTGTGGCTAGGGGGGGGGGGGGGGGAGTTAAATCGACATGCTTGGACTCCTCTGGCAAACTCTCTGGGATGTTAACTGGCAGATAGATTTATGAGCTATGGACACTCTAACTGTGGGTCGTGGCTGACATGTAGTTGGCCCATGGCTAGCTAGGTTTTGTCACCCTGGGCATATACCATAATACAATTATCATGACATATCTCTATAGCTGGTTACAAGTCTATTACTGATTACCTTAGCATCACCCAATGGAGTGGCATTACGGGGTTCCACATGGCACATATCACATTAACATCATTAGACAGTTCTTCAGACAGGTTCAGAGAGATCAAGAGGGAAAATATTATCTTATCATCATCACATATTTTAACAGAGTTTTGAGGGTTATCAGCAACATCTGAAGCAAGATCCCAGTTCAGTACCAAATAAGACATTGGTGGTAATATTTTCAAACAGACCCCTCTCTGAACCCAAATCCAGGTCTGGGGGATTGTGGTTGGTATGTCGTGGAGAAGTTGAGTTTTATTTCCATAGCTTTGCAGAGAGCCCACAAAATTTTCATGTAAGTTGGGTACCCCAGTTGGATGCAATCTCCTGGGGACATTGATAAAGGTAGAAGATGTATCTAATAAAGCTGGTGGTCAGGATAGTAGCTGAGGGTAAGCCCTTAAAGGGTGTAAATGTGGCATCTTAAAAAAACCTGCCAACAACTACCCAGATGGTGTTATACCCAATGGAAGGTCGGAAATAAAATCCATCAAAATACAGGTCTAAAGTTTATCTGGAATTTGGAGAAGATGCAATAAGCCATGCAGAGTTTCATTCTGCACACAGACGTTGCAAGTCTTTTACGTCTTTGGGTACAGTAGGCCACCAGTAATTCCTTGGAGGCTTCAAGATCCGAGGCATTAAATGAGCTTGAGAGGGCATCCGCATTGGAATTTTTAAAATCTTGACGATTAGGGACAATTAGGTTGAAACTGAAAAAGAGCAGTGACCAACTGACTTGATCTGGGTTCAACCGATGGGCTTCGTGCAGATACAGTATATTCTTATGATTGGTTTAGATGGTCACTGGAAAGACTTCTCCTTCCAACAAGTGCCTTTTCCTAGTGCAAGCTTGATAGCGGGAAGCTCTTTATCCCCAATCCTGCAATTCTGTTCTGCAAGAGAAGAACCCACAGAGATGCATCTTCTGCTGAGACAGGATTGTCCCTATCACAAATGAGAGTCCACCACTAGGAAGAAGGGCAATGAGGCATCAGGTTGGTTGAGAATTGTGGCAGATAGATGGTCTTCTTTGAATGGTTGAAAGATTGAATGGCCTCTTAGGATCTGTTTAGGATCAGCAGATTTCCATGTGAGTGCAGTAATAGACGCTACTAGAGAGGAGAATACTTCGATGAACCACCGATAATAATTTGCAAATCCAAGAAATCAATGGGTGGTTTTCAGCTCATTTGATTACAGCCAAAGTTGGATAGCTTTACCATCGCAGGGTCTATCTAGAGCCCAGTACCAAGAATGTTCCAAGAATGGAACACAGATTTGCTCAAAGAGGCATTTTTCATGCTGGCAGAAGAGAAGGTTTTCTGCTTATGACTTCTTGGACATGCTCCCGATGACTCCATAATGAGCATGAGAAGATGAAGATGTGATTAAGATATACAATTCATACAGCATATCCCAGAATATCTCATTGATATTATTTCAGAAAACTGCAATTGAATTGCTTAGATCAAAGGGTGCAATGCGCACAGGATTGTACGCACCTCTCTTGTTGACCTTAGTAAACACGGTGGCTCCCTTTAATTCATTCAAATAACTCTGACATTAGCACAAGCGGATTCTTGTTCTTGATGGTGATTCTGTTTAGTCCCCAATAATCAATGCATGGCCCAAGGTCAACATCTTTTTTCTCGTCAAAGTAAACCCAACTGGTGATGGGGAATGTCGAATAAAGCCTTACTCGAAGTTACCTTTGATATACCCAGACATGGCTTGTATTTAAGCTAAGGAAAGGTGATACGGACATCCTTGGGGAGAAGTCTTACCCGGCAACAACTCAATGACACAGTCCTATTCCCTATGAAATGGCAGTTTTCTGTGTTACGATTTGCTGAGGACATCTGTGTAGGAGGCATACTGGGAAGGGATGAAACCCTTGACATTAGAGATGCAGAGATTGTTGTCTGAAAACGGAGTCACTTTCCCCAGACATGAGAGGTAGCAACTGGAACCCTAGGCTTGAAACTCACCCGCATTCAAATTCAGATGTGGAGCATGCCTACTGTAACCAGGGTTGCTCCAGGATAATGGGATTAAGGGCTTTGGGGACCATGAGGAATATAATGGTTTTCTGATGCAGGATGCCTATACACATGGTGAGGGGTTTAGTTCTCAATTGAATTGATCTGCCCAACATCTAATCCCCATCGATACAAACCAAGGAGAAAGTGGTATGGACTGGAATCCGGATGGGTTGCCCAGTTCTGCCACTAGGGCGGATGAGAGAAAGAAAATCTGACATAAATGTAACCCCTGCAGGGGTGACAAGGGACACATGATTTGCTCAAAACCTTTACTATCTAGGTTATAGAGTTTCCAAGCTTAATTGGGCAGAAAGCTACTAGATGTCTGGTAGAAAACAAATAGAGGCAGGGATGCTTCTTGATCAAGTACCTCAAGGGCTTTCTTGGAAGGAAATAGATGCATAGGTTCTTCTGGTGGAGTGGCTGGAGTCTGAAATCTCAAGACCAACTTGAAACTGGAATGGCGAGCTGTTTGTTTCTCCAGGGTGCGTTCTTTGATACAGATATCCACCTTAAAAAAAATTAAATATGTCATCCAAAGAAGAGGGTACTTCCCTGCATGCAAGTTCATCCTTAATTTTGTCCTAGAGGTATTTCCATAGAGTTTCCACCAGGTCTTCGTTATTCCATTTTAATTTTAAAGCCAAAGTCCAGAACTGGACAGCATAAAACCCAGTGGTCAAGGCATCTTGTTAATGGCGAAGCAAGGTAGCGGCTGCAGAAGATTCTCGACCCCGCTCATAAAAAATCTTCCAGAACATTTCTGATGAGTAGAAATACATGCAGCCGTGTGACGGTCGTTAAAAAAAACATCCGTCACAGGGACATTTTCAACGTTCATCTGAATAAGCCCTTATTGATATTGATATGTCTACATATGTTAAAAATTCAAGAAAATTTAAATGAGATGTCCCTACTTTTTTACATGACTAACTGAAGTGAATGCATTCAATTTGAAATCTGTTCTATTTAATAATTTCTGGCTGTATTGTATACTGAGAAAAACAAGTGACGCTCTGGCTTATCAGCTATTACAATCATGCAATCAACAATCATGATTCTTGTTCTAATCTTTTATCAGCTTAGCTCTAGATAGAGAAAGAAATACCAGAAAAACACTTTACTTTATTAAACTGAGATTCGAATAAATTCACTGCTGTTCTTATTATTGTTTTATTTGTAGTTGTACAACTGTACAACATGTATGTATTTTTATACATCTTTTTGTGCAGTATTAATGTGATACAGTTTATTGACTGAGCTACTAAGATACAATTATTTATGACTCATATATCATAGTTAAATATCATTTGAATAACTCCATTATGGATAATTGATCATAACAATTCTGCAATAATGTGATATTTCACTTTTGAAGATAAGCATTTCTTCTTACCCAGTTATTATCCATCTTTCCAGAAGTGATGCTAACAGATATCTAACTTTCCATTTCTCTTTAGAAGATAAGCATTTTTGAGACCCTGAATGTCCCAGTTATTATCCATGTTTCCAGAAGTGATGTGAACTAATGTATGACTTGGACATACACGATATACCATAATTGCAAAAAATCTAGGACTAAACAGTCTTAAAATGTCCTGAATATGGAGGTTTTATGAAAATATGTAGACTCTTTTTTTTTCACTAATCATTAAACATTGTGGATACTACTATAAGAGACTGTATAATTTGGATACTAGTATATGGAAGCACTCTCCTGCGACTGTTGTATGGACTTTCTTTATGAATATTTTTAGACTTGTGGCTACTATTGTATAACACTTGTGTGGACACTTTCTAATATATACTACTCTAAAGCACTAAATTGTGGGCATAACCGTGATGCACTACAATAGGGCCCTAATATGTGGTTACCATGTAATACATAACAGGAAGACTACTTGGAATAATGGAAACATTTATTTTTAAGTCTGCATATTTTTCCCATTATACAAAGTTTCCAATTTCTAGGAGCATAGTGATCGGGCGACCTTTCTCTATTATATGTTAATAATTTCTATTGTATTTTGGTAGAGCATCATAGTGTGGCAGCTACGGGGTCCCCCAACCGTCCTTGTGTGGATGTGCTTTCACTTGATTATAATAGCATGTCATTTATATTGTATTGTAAATGCGATGTCAGAGCAGGGAATTCCCTCCTGTCCTTGCTAACATGCTCGTCCATTGTGTGCACAGCATTAGCCAAGATATTGTGCGGCTATTTTGGTATCCTGTGTTAAATGTGTAACACTGTCATTGCTATTTAAATGAAGGCATCATAGGTCATTATTTTCCCCTGATGACGTTAGTATAAATTGGCGCAACCAATCAGCCTTTTTTCTCAGTGGACTCTTCTATGTATTTTTACTCTTATTGACCCTTGCCATTGTTATTTTATATTTAATCTCTTTATTTTTGGATCTGCCTGCAATTCTTCTATCCTTTTCGGCCACATGTGAGTTTAAAACTAGATATTTGCACCATTAGTGCGTTGGTGGATTTGCATTGAATAATGTGATACTTTATATTCTTGATTGGGCTAACACACCTATCTAGTTTTTTTTACTACATATGTAATCTACTGTTAAAAGTAATTATATATATATATATATACACACGTATACACATATATACGTACACACACACACACACACACACACACACACACTTTGTTACTTATATATTATATTTCTGTAACACTATTACATTTTATATTGGTACTTCACGGTACTTTATTATAACCATGATTTATGTTACCTGTGATATATATCACCTTTATCCCATGAGGGATCTTTTGTTTATTGAGGAATAAGTTATACTCTAATTCTTGGGAATATACTGTATTATTATTGTTTAGGTATATAATAATATAATACTGTTAAGAGTCCACTTTAATAATGCATACTCATCAAATACTTTCCCTACAGTATCTAAATACTTTATGTTGCCTATGTGCAGTTTTTTTTTTAAATGCTTTTGGCTGTGTGCACACAGGGTGGATGCACTGTGTAAAAACACACAGCGTATTTGCCCTTTGCGCCGCTGGGAATTCTGGCTAAAAAAACGCACCAAATTGTTATGCAGTTTTTCGACCAGAATGTCCGCTGCAGAAGACTGCACCTAGAAAAAAAAAAACATACTTACTTAGCCATGGCGACGCGTCCCCTCTGCCGTCCTACAGCCCGGCCTCCGGGGATGATGTTTCATCCCGTGTGGCCGTTGTAACCTTTTATTGGCTGCATCGGTCACATGGGAAAAATGTGAACCCAGGAGGCCGGACTGCAGGAAGTATAAGACTTTTTTTTCTGAGTTAACTTTTTGCGGCGAAATCGCTGGTTTTCCGCTGAAAAAAACCCACAGCATCCGCTCTTTGTTGCGGGCTTAACCTCCCCATTGAATTCAATAGGGAAAACCCACAACAAATAAGCAGCGTTTACGCAAATACAATTGACATGCTTTAGTTTAAAAAAACGCACCGCAGGTCAATTTCTAATTTGTTCTATCTCATCCACTTTGCTGCTATTGTATTGTGCTGCGGATTTTCTGCAACTAAATCCATTGCGGAAACTCCGTAGCATTTACGCTACTTGTGAACTTACCCTTTAACTGTTTTTGATGCTGTTTTTTTTTGCGGTCAATAAATTGGTGAACAGTATACACACTGTGTGCATCTATTTCTTTTTCCTTTTTTAATTTTTTTCAATTTTTTGGGTGTTCTAATTTCATTACTTTAAGCTTAGATGGCAACCCTCATTTTCTGCATTTTTCTTTTTGTTCTCTTTCTACAAATGTATTTTACCGTCTTTGCTAAATTAAATAATAAAATAGGTAATTGTAATCAAGGCTGAATAACACAGATAGTTAAGCAGAAGTGGAGGATTTTATGCAAAGCACAAAAAAGCGCTGCAAATCTGCTTTAATATTTACTACCACTTAAAATAAGATATTACTTTTATGAAAATCGAGTTTTCCACTTAATAAAGCAGCAGAGGAGCGGAACGCTATATGCAACAGGACTGCAGAATGCTCAATGACATGAAGGTATTCATAAGAGCAGTTAGAATTGGCAAGTTATAAAGCAAAAGCCGGATACTTTCCATCTTGGTATTTGTGTAGAAATGGGAAACTGGAATGCTGGAGCTTGTTTGTCATTTTCTTCTTGAATAATGTTATAGTAGATCTGTCTGAGGGCTTACCCTATCTGGGAGCAGTATAGGATATAGGGGGAAGACGCTAAGTTCAGGGATATATAGTTTCCTATGATTTGAAAATTAAAGCATTTTTTAAATAAAAAGTTGTTTAATGGTGGCCAGAACTCATTGAGAAGTCTGTGAGTCCTGCTTCCTCCCGCCCACAGAGTGATTAACAGAATTTCCTGTATAAATTTGTATACAGGGAAAAATTTGAGTCACTCTGCATGGGTTGGGGAAGTGGATCAACTCTGTGCCTTGCCGCTATAGTCATGTCTGTAGGCGGTTTAGGCACTGTAGGCTAGAGCAGGGGTTAGCAAACTTCAGCACGTCTGCTGTTGTGGGGGCTACAATTTCCAGCATATCCTAACAGCCTTTGGCTGGAATAAAAAATTATCCGGCTGTCAGAGCATGCTAGTAGTTGTCGTTTCACAACAGCTAGAGTGTCGAAGTTTATGAACCCTGGACTAGAGTCTGTAGAGGAGCACCTGGTAAAGGGAAAATTAACATATAAAAATACATTGGAGTATTGTGTATTTACATGTAAGCAATGTGTATGCTTATGTTACTTAGGTACTTACACAGCTGTGGTGGTTAAAGAAGGACACCCAGGAAGAGGAGAAAGGGAAGCCTGCAGAGAGTACTAATTCATATTTTCCCAGTTTTCTGGTGTAATTGTATTAAAAAGAATGGCGTTTAGTATGACCATCATATTTATCAAGCACCCCCACCACCCTGACTACTGACCTGCCACATCACTCCTCTACAATGTAACTTATGGTCTAACAAAGACCTAACCATTCCCTCCAGACTGTATTTAACCGATTAAACATACTTACCAAACACACCCTTTAAGAGCTTACGCTGCTATCATGGCTCCTCCAGGAGCAGAATCGCCGGCCAGGGCGGTGTCGATGATCTGGCCGGAGGTTCCACTCCTAGAGGTAGCCCATGACGTCACTGTTCATATATGGACAGTGACGTCGGGGGCTCCTCCTGGACAGGGGTCTCTGGCCAGAGCGTTGCCGACGCTCTTGACGGGGATTCTGCTACTGGAGAAGCCCCTGACATTACTATCCATATATGGGCAGTGACATCAGGGGCTCATCCTGGAACAGAATCCCCCCCAGATATTTGCAGACGCTCCTGCCGGGAATTCCGTTCCAAGATTGGTCCCCTAACGTCCCTGTCCATATAGGGACCTGTCATCCAGGAGTGGAATCCCCGCAGAGCGTTGCCAACACTCTAGCCAGGGATCCTGCTCCTGTAGAAGCCCCTGACGTCACTGTCCATATATGGACAGTGATGCCAGCGGCTTTTCCAGGAGAGCAATCCCCTGCCAGAGCATCTGCAATACTCTGGCTGGGACTTTCCACTCCTAGAGGGAGCCCCAATGGCGCTATCTACAGAGGGCACTGTGGCATTATCTACAGGGTGTGTGTGTGTCACTATCTACAGAGAGTACTGTGGCACTTTCTACATATAGGGACATAAAGGGTGTCTTACCTTATATGGGGATATAAACAGGGCCTAACTTCAATATGGGGGCATAAACTGGGGGGCCTAACTCCTATATGGGGGCACAAACTGCCGTTTTACTGCCGCCGTGAGTTTCCCCGCAAAAGGGCCCACTAAGGCTGTGTCGCCCAAGGGCCCACATACAACTGGAGCCGGCCCTGACCAGCAGTATTATTATAGAAATAAGATTTGTATGCAGGAGTACATATATAATAAAAATGTGTATGTTTGTATGTAAGTGCTGTTTTACATAATTTACCACTCATACTAATGGTTCTTAAATTAGCATAAGGAACATGGGACAATTTTTGCATATGAAGTCACTAAGTAAATTTGATTATGTATATTTTAATACTAAAGTCACTTTAGAAAACTCATACCTTGAAGACGGTTTTAAAATAGGCAAAGCAGCTTTTGCAAAAAATGACAATTTAAATGTGGCAATTCAGCACTTCTACATATGCATGAAATTCCTATAATTATCTTTATGAATTATTTTAAAGTCTATGATGGTTCGGTGCCTGCTTGATCCTTAAATAATCATTCTTGTGACAATGTAATGTCAGAAAACGAAAAGATTCCACAGCACTGGACTGCAAGTGGGTGCACGCCTCAAATAGACCTGGTCCGCGGTCCTGGATATCATGCAGACAAAAAATGGACAGAGGCAGCACTTCCAAAAAGAGCAAGAGCTATTTATTCACCCATGCGACGTTTCAGTCCAAGTGGACTTTTTTCAAGCATAAAAACACACATCAAGTCATAAGTATATAAAGGCTTGCAAAGCCCAATTGAAATTAAACAGTGATTAAGACAAAATCCAATATAAAATAGATGATACAAAAAACAAAATACAATATTAAAAGATAAATATGAATGCCAGTGTACATGTGAATATACAAAGTGATAAATAAGGGACTGGTACAGAAAAAAGACAGTCCTAGGTACATTAAAGTGTTAATGACATAATGACTCACCCAGATGTATATAATAAAAACATTCAAAGTTGTCAATAGCAGAAAACCGAAACAAGGGCTCGTTCCTCTAGGTCTCAGCTGTCCAGTATGTGTACAAATGTATTGCACACCTGTGTAATGAGACTATCATTCCTATTTGCAATGCATAGCGAAATCCCGCGAGATCGCGGGTGGCTATTCCCGCGTATGCGTATTCGATAGCACGGCAGCCATCTTGGCCAGAATTTGCTATCTTAATTTCGCGCATGCGCAGTATGAATTCCAGTACGCGGCGGCCATTTTACAACCTGGAAAAACATATCACGTCCAGGAACGAAACTAGAATGGAACAACAGGTCAGAAAATGTTTCAAACAGAGGATTTTATCAGCAATAAACATTTAATATGGGATTAATAATATGGCCATATATTGTTAGTTATGTATATTTATTAGGTATTCATCCGGATAAATAGTCCGAACATGTTAGAATAGGGGAGTTAATCAGCAGCAACACACATTGTAAAAAAGTGCTTATACTGTATTATGTTATTATATATATGCAATAAATATGTGTCCATCTAAATGTATAAGTATTAGAGGCATAACGCCTCAAAATATAAAATGAACAATGTAATAATGTCACAATGTGTGTACACATGTAGATACTCCCCTGAATAGACTATAAGCCCACTACCATAGTAGCTATCCCTGGAAGGATGTCAAAAAGTCATATTATACTGCCCCCATTGTTGAAACAAAAAACCGGACCAAGTTGACCAGATGTAAATGGTCGCATATAGATGATGAAAACAGTTCTATAAGGACTCCAAAACCCAGAGGAAAGAATCCAGCCAAATGTCGGAATCTGAAAAAATGACAAAAATTTACAGAATTTATGGATATATTAATAAAATGTATTATTTTATATTGCAATGACAATGTCGTCATATTGAATGTGTTCACAGATACATATATAGTAGTAAACGACAGTGAAAGACCATGCATGGCACAACAAAGAGAGAAAACACAATCACTGTACCCATTTAGTTGAGAACCACCCCAACTTTAAAATCAACATTCAACCCCCTTGGATGTAAACAATCTAATCTATGAATCCACTCCAGTTCTTTACGTTTTAATTTGGCAATTCTATCCCCGCCCCTCCTATGTAGGGGCACATGGTCAACGATCCAAAATCTCAGATCGCTGACCCTGTGTCCCGCTGAAGAAAAGTGTGCTGGGACTGGAAGATCCAGTTTGTTGGTTTTAATAGTGGATCTATGCTTATTAATACGTAAGCGGCATTCCTGTGTGGTTTCACCCACTTATAGCAACTTACATGGACACTGTAGTACATATACAACAAATGTTGATGCACAAGTTAAAAATGGTTTAATATGGAATATTTTCCCATTCGTCGGGTGTCTAAATATATTGCCCTTCACCATGATGTTGCAATTCACGCAATACATTTGTTATTTGGACCGGCACTGGGTCACAGCTAGAGGAATTTTTTGAGTTCCTCAACTCTATTGATGAGGACATTAAATTCACAATGGAGTTCTCTACCACACATTTGAATTTTTTGGATACTATGGTATATAGGGTTGATGATAAACTAGTCACTGATCTATATCATAAAACCACAGATCGCAACAGTTTGTTGCGATTTGATAGTCAGCACCCCCGACGGATGCTAGAATCTTTACCTTTCAGTCAGATGTTGAGGGTCAAACGTATTGTGACAGAACCCCAACATCTTACATCACGTTTGGATGACATGGGTGAGAAATTCGCCCAACGTAAATATCCCCGAACACTCCTACGCAAACAGAGAGATAGGGTTGAATCTGTCGCTAGGGAACAGCTATTGACATCACAAAGTAAAAATACACCAAACAGAGTAGCATTTGTCTCAACTTTTTGTGACATTAGCTATAGGATCTCTAATATTATACGTAAGGAATGGCATATCCTTGGTAATTTATCGGGTGAGGTTCCCGAATTTAGCAATCCCCCCATGATGGCTTTTAGGCATCAAAAAAATCTTAGGGATCAACTGGTACACGCGGATGTGGGGTCTTCGCAATTGAGTCGCCAATCAACTTTGGCCCCCAAAAAATTGGGATGCTTCCCATGTTTGAATTGCGTGAATTGCAACATCATGGTGAAGGGCAATATATTTAGACACCCGACGAATGGGAAAATATTCCATATTAAACCATTTTTAACTTGTGCATCAACATTCGTTGTATATGTACTACAGTGTCCATGTAAGTTGCTATAAGTGGGTGAAACCACACAGGAATGCCGCTTGCGTATTAATAAGCATAGATCCACTATTAAGACCAATAAACTGGATCTTCCAGTTCCAGCACACTTTTCTTCAGCGGGACACAGGGTCAGCGATCTGAGATTTTGGATCGTTGACCATGTGCCCCTACATAGGAGGGGCGGGGATAGAATTGCCAAATTAAAACGTAAAGAACTGGAGTGGATTCATAGATTAGATTGTTTACATCCAAGGGGGTTGAATGTTGATTTTAAAGTTGGGGTGGTTCTCAACTAAATGGGTACAGTGATTGTGTTTTCTCTCTTTGTTGTGCCATGCATGGTCTTTCACTGTCGTTTACTACTATATATGTATCTGTGAACACATTCAATATGACGACATTGTCATTGCAATATAAAATAATACATTTTATTAATATATCCATAAATTCTCTAAATTTTTGTCATTTTTTCAGATTCCGACATTGGGCTGGATTCTTTCCTCTGTGTTTTGGAGTCCTTATAGAACTGTTTTCATCATCTATATGCGGCCATTTACATCTGGTCAACTTGGTCCGTTTTTTTGTTTCAACAATGGGGGCAGTATAATATGACTTTTTGACATCCTTCCAGGGATAGCTACTATGGTAGTGGGCTTATAGTCTATTCAGGGGAGTATCTACATGTGTACACACATTGTGACATTATTACATTGTTCATTTTATATTTTGAGGCGTTATGCCTCTAATACTTATACATTTAGATGGACACATATTTATTGCATATATATAATAACATAATACAGTATAAGCACTTTTTTACAATGTGTGTTGCTGCTGATTAACTCCCCTATTCTAACATTTTCGGACTATTTATCCGGATGAATACCTAATAAATATACATAACTAACAATATATGGCCATATTATTAATCCCATATTAAATGTTTATTGCTGATAAAATCCTCTGTTTGAAACATTTTCTGACCTGTTGTTCCATTCTAGTTTCGTTCCTGGACGTGATATGTTTTTCCAGGTTGTAAAATGGCCGCCGCGTACTGGAATTCATACTGCGCATGCGCGAAATTAAGATAGCAAATTCTGGCCAAGATGGCTGCCGTGCTATCGAATACGCATATGCGGGAATAGCCACCCGCGATCTCGCGGGATTTCGCTATGCATTGCAAATAGGAATGATAGTCTCATTACACAGGTGTGCAATACATTTGTACACATACTGGACAGCTGAGACCTAGAGGAACGAGCCCTGGTTTCGGTTTTCTGCTATTGACAACTTTGAATGTTTTTATTACATACATCTGGGTGAGTCATTATGTCATTAACACTTTAATGTACCTAGGACTGTCTTTTTTCTGTACCAGTCCCTTATTTATCACTTTGTATATTCACATGTGCACTGGCATTCATATTTATCTTTTAATATTGTATTTTGTTTTTTGTATCATCTATTTTATATTGGATTTTGTCTTAATCACTGTTTAATTTCAATTGGGCTTTGCAAGCCTTTATATACTTATGACTTGATGTGTGTTTTTATGCTTGAAAAAAGTCCAGTTAGACTGAAACGTCGCATGGGTGAATAAATAGCTCTTGCTCTTTTTGGAAGTGCTGCCTCTGTCCATTTTTTGTCTGAATGTAATGTCAGAGACACTGACAACCTAGATTTTATTAATGTTGACAACCTGAATTTTAGTAATACATATAAGAAATAAAATATTTTTGCAGTGCAGTTTCAGTATTTCAAATATGTCAAAACTATTAGTCATTGAAAGAAGTTCACATTCATTTTTAATCAACTACTTAAGGGCAGATTTACACGAACGTGTAATACGTCCGTGCAACGTGCATGTTTTTCACGAGCGTCGCACGGACCTATGCTAGTCTATGGGGCAGTGCAGACTGTCAGTGATTTTTGCGCAGCGTGAGTCCGCTGCGTAAAACTCACGACAGGTCCTATATTTCTGCGTTTTACGCGCATCACGCACCCATTGAAGTCAATGGGTGCATAAAAATCACGTGCTTTTCTGTTTACAAACATCCAGAGTGTCAAAATTATGGCGGCTGCACGAAAATCACGCAGCCGCACATCCTATCTGATGACACACGGAGCTGTTAAGTGCCTTTTGCGCACGCAAAACGGCGCGTTTTTTGCGCGCGCAAAACGCACACGCTCGTGTAAATCCGCCCTCAAGGTGTATATATATATATTGAATGGGGTAGATAAATTACTGGAAGGGCTAGGAATGACCGAGCTCTCCTGGGCCATGTTAGAGGTTGTATTTTCTGGAATACAGACTTTTCCATGTATGATACAGGAAAGATAGTGGTAATTTAGATGCACGGATTATATCTTGTTATAATTAAGAGACAAACTGACCATTTTAATATTCATCACTACCCATGCACATTGATTATTCAAGGGATCATTTTCTGTTCTATTCTCGGCCTCTACTAAGCGTGAGACAGGGTTTTTTTTGCACGTAAGCAGCTTGACCACCTAAGCAAGCATTGGAACAGACCACTAACTATCAGGGAAATTTATATCTGTCTAAGGGCTTATTCACACAAACGTTGAATACGTTCGTGTGATGGCCGTTAAAACAACGGCCATCACACGGACGCATGTATTTCAATGGGGCCGTTCACACGGCCGTTGTTTCAACGGACCGCGTGAAGGGTCAGTTGAAAATTAGAACATGTCCTATTTTATTCTGTTTTCACGGATCCCTCCATAGACTCGAGTCTATGGGGATCCGTGAAAACGGGTCACACATGGTTGAAACTCGGACATGAAAAATGTCTGTTTTTCATGTCCGAGTTTCCCGAGGTTCATGTGAATAAGGGCTTACATATAAGGTCAATAGGGTTATCTTCTCCTAATGAACACTAGACCTATTAATTTTTCTCTACCCCACAGGCCTTCATATCTTGCCCATTAGACACCAGGTATCCACCTACATTAACCCACTAAACACCAGGTACCTAAACACCATTCTTGCACCTACACTATGTGGCTACCTTATCACATGCATATGTCTATACCTAACTAACCTTCTGCCAATGGACCCTAGCTCCCCCACTGAACAAAATGACTGTGTAGCCCCCCACTGTATAGCAGGTACCTACCTACTGTTCACTTGATAACAGGTTTACCTACTTTCCCCACAGAATGCCAGGTGCCAGTTTACCCTACTCATTATCCTCCAATGTTGCCTACCCTGCCACAGAGGACCTCAGGTACCTACATATTCTTCTCAGACTGGATGGCAGGTAAACAGAGGAACTTAGGTCACTGGGGAACTTGAAGAACATAACTCTAGACTCATGGTCTCATAGACTAATGTTATGTCTGGGGCTTCCTTATCCATGTAGGCTCTAACATAAAAAAGGAACATGTATCTACGCAGAGCGATCCCCCTGAGATAACTCTGTAGGTGCTGAACTAACAAGCTTCGATTACTAGCATTGTCCAACGCAAAAGCCTTACTTGCCAAATGCTGGTCTCTCTGCACCCAAAGGTCTCACAACTTTGTTCCCTTCCTCAACCCCTCAAGAGGCCTATGTGAGCACCTCTCTGCCTGGATGGCAGACGGTTTCGCTCTTACTATAATTCACTATATAACTACCTCATGCACCCTCAAGGCGTTATTGCCCCTCATAGAATTACAGCCATAGAGACTTACCTTTGGGACTCAGTGTTGGGATGCATCCCTGAAGGTGCCTTGGCTGTTTTAGACTCACCCATCTTGGAGGAATAATTTTTTAAGGCCATCAAGGAATCCCAAACAGGGAAGGCGATAGGTCCTGATGGCCTGTCGCTACCTTACAATAAAACTTTTAAGGAACTGCCTGGCCTATTCCTTTCTCTATTCAAGACACTACCATTGAATATCTTTAGGACCCAGATAACAATCATTCTCACGGAAGGGAAAGACCCTTCCATATGCAGTAATTATTGTCCTATATCCCTCCTTAACTCCTTCACGACTGCCATACGACTATATACATTCCAACTGCCGATGCCCCGTGCAATTGTCACGTATATAGACGTTTGCAGCGTGCATAGGGGTTTAATGAGTGCAGAGCTGCTTCAATCTATGTGTTGGCTCTCTCTACAAGTGCTGACAAATCTTTGACTTTGTTTCATAAAACAAGCATGTGTTTTTTTTAAATGAAACTAAGCTTACAAGTGCAGCGCTGCTCACAATATCGTTGTCGGCAGCACATCTCCTTGTGTAAAAAGGGAGATGCGTTGCCGACATGACATTAATGTATGGGGATGAATGATCGGTGTAATGACCGCTCATCCCCACCGATAGCTCCATGACAGGAGCAAACGAGCGCCGATCAACGATGTCTCGGTGATCGACGCTCGCTGCACCGGCCGAGTGTCGGCCGGTGTAAAAGGGCCTTTATCCATCTTCACTCTCCCCTTATATATATATATATATATATAAAAGAGTGTATATAGTGTGTATAAACTATATATATATAGCAGATATAAAAAAATGGCGACAGCACCCTGCAACACTAATGCCACCTAAACCACTAAATATAAATAGATATGCACTAAAGCTAAATCTACCTACAAATAGGGAGGTTCTTAGTGCACATTTTGATCAAAAAGTGTTAGCCCACCTGCCACGACAAGGCGACCTCTGTAAGGTGGGAACCTACGCTGCACATACACCCAGAACTGGGACTAAGCCTACATATATACCTGGGGATGGTAGGATCCAGCATTGAACTGATTAAAATCACCCAGGGCAGAGTGGGAGGAGTGCAAGAACAACAAGTGGAGGCAGTCACTAACCCCACACATATGGATACCATAAACACAACAAAAATTGAACAGCACATTCCAACTAAATGATACAAAATATATATATATATATATATATATATATATATATATATATATATATAATGTATACACACACACACACACACACACACACACACACACATAGATAAATAACAAAGATAAATATATTTAAAAAAATGGAATTAATTAAACTAATCTAGAAAATTAAAGCCTCATAAGTCTTGTAAAAAAACAGAGTAAAAGTAGTTGGGATATTCAAAGCGATTGCAAAGATATTATTGTTTAAAAAAAGTGCACATCAGAAATAGAAAATTTGACCTGGACACAGGGGTATCAATGACCCTTGTTCATGAAAGAGTTAATGTAGACCACAAGCTATTATAAAAAATGCTCGCCACCTAACCTATAACATAGTGACCAAATGGGTTTTATGACTACCAGAGGCTAGGATCAGGGCCGATTCTAGCTTTTTTTGCTGCCTGATGCGAAAATTGAAATGGCGCCTCCCCCCCTCAGCCTGTTCTACATCACTAGCAGCTTTAGAGAAAAAATTAATAAATCATGACTCCCATCATCTCGCTGCAGATCATACAGTGACTACATTACTGATTAGAGGCAGAATAAACATTTACATTAAGTGACTCACCGGCGACGTCTCAGATTGTATTTGTTCTTTTTCTCTTTTCTTCTCCATTCGGTCCAGACCTCTATGATGACTTCTCCCGGCCACAGTCCATTTCTGCAGTTTTCCGCTCAGATATTTGCATCTTCTCACTTTTCAAACATTTCTGCACCTATAAACGAAGATACAATTCTCATGGTGCCACACACTACACCCCTAAATATAATAGCACCATACATTGCACCTCTATTTATAATAGTACCATACACTGTGTCCCATACACACACAGTGCCCCCTGTAGATAGTGGCCCACATAGAGCCCCCTGTAGACGGTGCCCCACATCAAGCCCCCTGTAGATACTGCCCCCATAGAGCCCCTGTAGATAGTGCTCCACATATAGCCCCTACCCCCTATAGATAGTGCTGCATATATAGCCCCCCTGTAGATAGTGCTCCTCATATAGCCCCCACATACAGCCCTACCCCCTGTAGATAGTACTGCAGATATAGCCCCACATACAACCCTACCCCCTGTAGATAGTGCTGCATATATAGCCCCCACATACAGCCCTACCCCCTGTAGATAGTGCTGCACATATAGCTCTCACATACAGCTCTACTGTAGATAGTGCTGCAGATACAGCCCCCACATACAGCCCCACCCCCTGTAGATAGTGCTGCACATATAGTCCCACATACAGCCCTACCCCCTGTATAGTGCTGCACACATATAGCCCCCACATACAGCCCTACTCCCCTGTAGATAATGCTGTACATATAGCCCCCCACATACAGCCCTACCCCCTGTAGATAGTGCTGCACATATAGCCCCCACATACACCCCTACTCCCTGTAGATAGTGCTGCACATATAGCCCCCACATACACCCCTACCCCCTGTAGATAGTCCTGCACATATAGCCCCCCACATACAGCACTACCCCCTGTAGATAGTGCTGCACATATAGCCCTACTCCCTGTAGATAGTGCTGCACATTGCGTCATTGAAAGGTGCTGATTGGCAGGCTGCCTTGCCCTGTCATTCAACGACGCAAGCGGCGCAATGTCATCACGCCGCTTGCATCATCAAAAGGCGCTGAGTGGCAGGGCAAGTCATTCTGCCCGGCTAAGAAGCGCGTTTCAACGTTGCATAGTTGAAAGGCGCTGATTGGTAGGCTGCCTTGCCCTGTCATTCAACAACACAAGTGAGTCAGTGAAAGGCGCTGAATAGCGGGACACAGTATTTTACTGTTTTTGAAAACATTTGCTCGGCCACCTGATTTTTCCGACATGTTCTATACTTCCCAGAAGACTCCCATCCGACATACCCACACATTTGGGACCAGGACTTGACCACTCATTTTCCCCCTGACCAAGGGACCCATTTATATGCCATGACACACAAATCTTTAATATTCAGCAGATTTCAGTAATCTGGATTCAAAATTTTAACAAGATGGTACAGAGTCCCCTCCAAACTACATAGCTTTTTCCCATCAGCCTCTCCTCTTTGTTGGTGATGTGGATCACATGAGGGAACTATCTTACATGCTTTCTGGGACTGATGGAAATTTTCTGAATTTGGGGAAATTGTATGGCGCATTGCGTCTAGCTTCACGGACTAAATACTTCTGAAAACACCGCCGAGCCACTTCCTGCTCCATCTGTGCGACATCCCTCTATCTTCCTACAAGAAATCCATAGTCCGTCAACTAATTTATGCAGTCCGCTCCTGCATCCCAGCCTATGGAACTAAATGAACCCACCCACAACACCCCTTTGGTTTGAGAAAATTCAGGAGGTGAAGGGAATGTAGCAACTTATGGTTTCTTTGCAGGACAACCACAAGTTTCATCACCACTGGTGAGAACTTCCAGGAGCAAGCGTGTAGAAGCCGGACCCATCAGGAATATGTGCAGTAAGTAGCCACAACAACCCTGCAATAGCGCAAAGTTTCCTACAACCCAGTGATAGACAAGTGTAACAGCCATTGCTCTCAGCCACAGCTGTAAACTTACCTCTCCATTGCGTTTTCTAGCTCCTGGCTGACACTGCGTCACTCCCTCTCTCCAGTCGGGTTGTGACCTCCACCTGCATCTCAGCTTCTTCCAAGTATGCACTTGAGCTGACCTTTCCTCCCTGTTCTGACAGACTCCTTGGCACAGATGACACTTGGCGTAGCAGATGGCACTTGGCACTTGGCACAGAGGAAGGACTCCACTTCAACACTAGACTTCGTTCTGGAACAAACACAATTACTGGAGATGGGATACAGGAAAGATTATATGGGAACAGGATACAACTAAGGGACCATTTGCTAAATGAACATGGGTACAACGAACAACCCTCAGGCACAGGAAGGAGGGGAGGATGGATTTAAGTAGGGCAGGGTGCATGGAGATAGGATAGGGAAGGTTATAGTGGTGCGCACGCTGGCCCTTTAGGAGGTTACAAGGGAGCGGGAACGGTACATGCCAGCATCTCCGGAGAGGAGGGAGAGGATGCCGGCACAAAGGTAAATGATGCTAGTGGCCGCTGGAGGAAGCTGGATAGCGGCAAACGGCAGCCGCCAGCACTACAGTGCTATTCTTGACTTCGCATTCTGTCTGCTGATTTTGTACTATGCCTTGTAACGTTGGCCGTTGCCAAGGAAGACTACTCTGGGGGTAGAGACCAAGTGTGGGATTCGGCCGGCTCTCGAACCAGTTTTTAAAATTACAGCGGGTTTGCAGAATCCGGAACCTGGCACCGGTCACCTGCACCCAATTGTATCCGAGTCCTTGGGACTGAATTTGGTTCTGGTGTTGTATTTATGTATTGAGCTTGGTGCTGGTGCTGTATTTATGTACTGAGCTTGGTTCTGGTGCTGTATATATGTACTGAGCTTTGTTCTGGTGCAGTATATATATGTTACTGAGCTTTATTCTGGTGCTATATATATATGTACTGAGTTTGGTTCTGGCACCGTATCTGTGCATTAGCCTGGAGATTTGACGCGGCTTACTGCACATGTCGCACTCTCCTCCACCCTTCTCACAGTGCACAGTCTAACTAAATGGGATATTGAATGTGCGCATATATGTCTATACGTAATGTATGAGTTTAATATAATGAGTGTGGGTAGCTAGGTATGTACGCTTATGTAATTATATACATAGTGTGTAAATCCAGTTTAACGTTCTGGACAGTGAATTTGTTTATGTAGAGTCCAATTTAATATAGGGCGTATTTTGATTGATTATTTTGGTAAGATGTTCAAGTAATTTTTATCTCGCTCTCTCTCTCAGCAAGTAAAGGCTGCAGGAAGTAAAGGTTGCAATAATTCAAGCCTTCTCCTACCCAGCGTCATATTGAAATTAATGTATTGTGCGACCTGCAAGTGAATGAAGCTAGCTCTAAATTAGAAACATGAATTTACACACTGAGGTGCATATCCTAAGAGGTTTTTAACTGGGTCACTAGAGGCAGGCTTTAATGAGATATTAGTGGTATAATAAATGCTAACATGAAGTAAAATATTTCAATTACCCTCAAGCAACATTTTTAACAATTCAAAACATTGATGAATTGAATGTGTCATTTTTTTTAATGATGATAACCAAAATTGTTAACTATATGCAGCATCAGGCTCACCTTTTTAATATTTTTTCTACTGTCAAACAAATACATCTCAATGCATGTGTTCTATTTCTAAAGTAATGGATATTTGGCTTAATATGGCTAAACATATCTCAGCTTTATGAAATGCATTCTGCATTACGGTGACTCAGGGATTTCTCTTCCTGGGCTTGCCATTTAAAAAGCAGAACATCTCATACAATATGTATTGTCCACAGTCCAATGCTTCCAAGCACATGATTAAAGCCAAGGTCTTAGAGAACTGTTTGTTCCTGTTTATTTATACCTGCAAGAAAGAATCAGTTTACTTACCTCCTTCAGCTAAAAGCTTCTGGCAGAAAAAGAATGATAGCGCTGTACCAATGGGTATTGTTTTGGACATATGGTTTAAACTGGTACTCAACCAACAGCAGAGGATATGTTACATTCTACTTTTTTTATCCTGACCTGCTGTACTATATTACTACAAGCGGTGATCAGGGGCGTAACTAGGAAAGACTGGGCCCCATAGCAAACTTTTGACTGGGGCCCCCCCTCTGCTGGGTATCACACAACCCCCCCCCCCCTTGTAGATAGTGCCTCCCTATAGATTCCACCACACAGCGCCCCCCTATAGATAGCACCATACACAGCCCCTGCAGATAACGCCATACAGCCCCCCTGTAGATGCCACACAGCCCCTGCAGATAACGCCATACAGCCCCCCTGTAGATAACGCCATACAGACTCCCTCTGTAGATAACGCCATACAGCCCCCCTGTAGATAACGCCATACAGCCCCCCTGTAGATAACGCCATACAGCCCCCCCTGTAGATAACGCTATATAGCCCCCCCCCCCAAAAAAAAACGTCCTATAGTTTGTCCTACAAAAGACATGCATCCCCTATCCACAGGATAGGGGATACATGTGTGATCACTGGCAGCGATAAGGAGAACGGGGGACCGAAAGTCCCCCGAAGTTCTCCATGACTAACCTCGGACTTCCGGCGTCTGCGCAGTTCAATAAAAATGAAAGGAGCGCTGGTCACGCATGCGCACAAGCGCGACCGGCGCTCCATTCATTTCTACGGAGCTGCCGACACAGACCCCGGAAGTCCGAGGTTTGTCATGGAGAACTTAGGGGGGACTTTCGGTCCCCCGTTCTCCTCATCGCTGCCAGCGATCACACATGTATCCCCTATCCTGTGGATAGGGGATACATGTCTTATGTAGGAACAACCCCTTCAGTGGCGTCGCGCTGTAGCAGCCATAGCGGCTGCTAGCGGAGCCTGCGGCCATGGGAGGGGGCCGTGCCGGCGGGTGGCACGGGCCCCCTCATGCTGCAGGCCCTGTAGAAGTCACTACGGCTGCTATAGCGGTAGTTACGCCACTGCGTATAAGTTTGTACGGCGTAAAACTACAGCTCCCAGCATGGCCGGAACAATGGTAAGGATATGCTGGGAGATGCGGTTTCACAAAAAAAATCCTATCACCATCATCTCGCTGCAGATCATACAGTGACTACAATACTGATTAGAGGCAGAATAAACATTTACATTAAGTGACTCACCGGTGACGTCTCAGATTCTAGTTCTTTTCTTCTCCCTCCGGTCCAGACCTCTATGATGGATTTCTCCCGGCCATGACCCATTTCTGCAGTTTTCCGTTTAGATGTCTTCAGCTTCTCACTTTTAAAACATTTCTGCACCTATAAACAAAGTTAAAATTCTCAACACATCTAAATATAACTGTCACAAACACACATGTCCCCTGTAGATAGTGACCTACATAGAAGCCCCTGTAGATAGTGCCCACATATGGACTCCAGAGCTGCAAGGCAATAGTGCTAACCACTGAGCCACCGTGCTGCCCTACATATAGCTTCCCCTATAGTTAGTGCTCCACGTATAGCCCACCTCTGTATATAGTGTCTCACATATAGCTCCCCCTGTATATAGTGTCCCACATATAGCCCACCCCTGTAGACTGTGCACTACATATAGCCACCCTGTTGCTAGTGCCCCACAGGTAACCCACCCCTGTATATAGTGTCCCACATATAGACCCCCCTGTATATAGTGGCCCACATATAGACCCCCCTGTATATAGTGGCCCACATATGGACCCCCCCTGTATATAGTGGCCCACATATAGAGCCCCCTGTATATAATGGCCCACATATAGAGCCCCCTGTATATAGTGGCCCACACCCCCACATATAGACCCCCCTGTATATAATGGCCCACATATAGAGCCCCCTGTATATAATGGCCCACACCCCCACATATAGACCCCCCCTGTAGCTACTGCCCCACATATAGACCCCCTATATATAATAGCCCACATAAAGATGACCCCCCCCCCCCATAGATAATGCCATTCACATTTTTATGAGGGGAAAAAAAACAAAAACTTGACATACTCACATTCTCCGGTTCCCACGCTGTTCACTGGCGATGCAGACATGCTCTCTTCTGAGCATGTCTGCAGGAGTTGAACGAGCGTCCTCCAATGACGCTGATTGGCGGGGCAGAATGACTTGCCCCGCCAATCAGCACCTTCCAAGCATGGAAGCGGCGCGATGATGTCATCGCGCCGCTAGCCAATCAGTGTCATTGTAAGGCACTGGATGGTCAGGCACGGAACATGCCCGGCCATTCATGTATTTGGCTGCCGCTAGCACTGGGGCCCCCTCCGGTGCTAGCGACACCTACAGGCATGAGATGGCCTGTGTAAGGCTCGGCGTCGCGGGCCCCACAGTAGCGACGCTACCGCTGTAGTAGCCATAACGGCTGCTAGCGGCGCCACCGGGCCCCCTCAAGCCCCGGGCCCCGTAGCAGCCGCTACTGCTGCTACCGCGGTAGTTACGCCACTGGCGGTGATTAGTGACAGTGTCAATGATGTAATGAGTGACAGCACTCCAACAATGCTGCTTAGTTCAAGGGAACATGTTTCCACCGCACATGTAACCGATTTATTTAATGTTAACAGTACTATCTTCTACCTTTCTTACTACTATCTTCTATCTTTTTCTTGATGTCTTGGTATAGAGCTACAGATCTTGTAAACTATTTACATAATTGCAGAGTGGAGTAATCTAGTAAGGCCCCATGCACACGACCGTGTTTTTGCGTCCGCAATTCCCCCGCAAAACCACGGGAGAATTGCGGACCCATTCATTTCTATGGGCCCATACACACTATCCGTGTTTTCACGGGTCTCCGCATGTCCGCAAATCCGTGCCGCAGAAACTCAGGACATGTCTTATTACGGGCCGCAAATTCGATGCGGACATGCCAATAGAAGTCAATGGGCCCGTGGAAATTGCGGATACACCTCCGTGTGTCATCCGCAGTTTGCGGATTTGCGGAAATGTTGCTAGGCGACAACCGGGAATGAGTTCTGTCGTCATCCTGTTTTAGTTAGGCTTTTTTTTTTTCATCCGCATTTTGCGGATTACATACGGATGAACTGCGGATTACATACGGATGAACTGCGGATGACATTTCACGGAACACGGTCCTGGAATTTGCGGACCAGAAAAACACTACGGTCGTGTGCATGAGGCCTAACTCAATGTTGGACTGTGGCACGTTGGGACCACCAGAAGATCTAAGGCACTTTTAATTACATACTTCATTATTGTTTTGCACACAGAACATATCTTTAATAAACACTAAGAAGTTATTTGTGAATCAAGCGATGAGAATTGACTATAGCAGCAAGTGGGGGATCTTAATAAGGTTGTAATCTGCTGTACGTTTGGAGTCCTTTATTGTATCAAATTCTGTGGCCACCAGCGGAGTCTCTATCATTCTGGTGTAAAGTTCTGACCCTGCTGTATGAGTAGCCATGTAAAATGTCACATGAATAATTTATAGGCAAAACTTTGTTACATTTTTCAAATTACCCTCCACATGCAATACAGCAGCAGCCAGGCAACTTGATTCATACGGTCCTGCTTTATAGTTGCTGTGCCATGGGCAGGCATGGCGAATCAATGGTTGGCACTGCTTCCTTGCAGCGCTGGGGTCCTGCTCCTGAGCTCAAACTCTGACCAGAGCAGTATTGTATTGCATGTTTACTCCAACAGCCAAGTAAAAGATTAATAGGTCAATTGTGTGGGAGAGAGATAGGGAACTAGATTGTGAGCTCCACTGAAGACATGAAGATCACTATGGAATATGTTGGTGCTATGTAGACAGTGGGAAAATGCATAATTGCTCCATTGCATTTCTGACTGGGGTAGTGCCTTGGCTATTTGCAGCAACAGGCAGAAAACAAAGGCATTTATTCTGTCTATGGGACAGATGAAGACATTTATTTTGAATCACACGTCTATATTGAGTTAGTGAAATATTTAAATATATTCTAACAACACTCTGCAGATTGTAATGTATTCTGATGACCCAACTTCAAGTAGTTCTGTGCTTTATCTCTGTCTGATCTGTACAGATGTCTCAATTTGGAGGTGAGAATAGATCTGACAAGTTTTCCCTTTAATCAGCATCTCATGCTATGAAGCTACAAATATGTACAGACTTAAACGTGTCTTTTGTAAGCACTAATAAAAAGCAAGCTGACAAAAGTGATGAAGAGAAACCTGCAGTAGATAAGAAATATTTAAAATGCATAGTTTGCGTCTGAATAAGCTACTTGACAATTGTACCCAGCATACATTATTCTAGCTTTATTGTGTATTAACCTTGTAATTTTTCCCATGACTTGAACAGATAATTTACTAGTTAAAATATAACCTCTTATTAGCTTCATCATTGCACCTAATATTTATATTAGTATTGGCGTCTGGAGGTCTGTCCGTTTAATGTTTTAGGGTAAAGATTTTTTTTTCCCCACTATTGACTAAGATAAATTATTTTTTTTTAACCCCTTCCCTCTTTAGCCACTTTTGACCTTCGTGACAGAGCCTCATTTTTCAAATCTGACAAGTTTCACTTTATGTGGTAATAACGTCGGAATGCTTTTACCTATCCAAGCGATTCTGAGATTGTTTTCTCGTGACACATTGGACTTTATGGTACTGGCAAGATTTGCTCGATACGTTCTGAAAAATTTCAAACATTTGTATTTTTCTCAATTTAAATGTATCTGCTTGTTGCTAACATCCCCCACATGTCTACTTTAGTTTGGCATCATTTTTTAAACATCCTTTTATTTTTCTACGACGTTACAAGGCTTAGAACTTTAGCAGCAATTTCTCACATTTTCAAGAAAATTTCAAAAGGCTATTTTTGCAGGGACCAGTTCAGTTGTGAAGTGGCATTGAGGGCCTTATATATCAGAAACCCCCCAATAAGTAACCCCATTTTAAAAACTGCACCCCTCAAAGTATTCAAAACAGCATTTAGAAAGTTTCATAACCATTTAGACGTTTCACAGGAATTAAAGCAAAGTAGAGGTGAAATTTACAAATTTCGTTTTTCTTTTCAGAAATATATTTAATCAATTTTTTTTGTAACACAGAAAGTTTTACCAGAAAAATTCAACTCAATATTTATTTCCCAGATTCTGCAGTTTTTAGAAATATCCCACATGTGGCCCTAGTGCACTTATAGACTGAAGCACCAGCCTCAGAATCAAAGGAGCACCTAGTGGATTTTGGGGCCTTATTTTTATTAGAATATATTTTAGGCACCATGTCAGATTTGAAGGGCTCTTGCAGTGCCAAAACAGTAGAAATCCCACAAAGGTGAACCCATTTGGCAAACTACACACCTCAAGGAAATTATCTAGGGGTATAGTGAGCATTTTGACCCCACCGTTTTTTTGCAGAAATTATTGGAAATAGGCCCTGAAAATGACAATCTAAATTTATTCAATGAAAGTGTAGGTTTAGCTAATATTTTTTCTCATTTCCACAAGGACTGAAGGAGAAAAAGCACCATAAAATTTGTAAAGCAATTTCTCCCAAATAAAACAATACCCATATGTGGTCATAAACGGCTGTTTGGAAACACGGCAGGGCTTAGAAGACATGGAGCACCATTTGGCTTTTGGGGTTCAAATTTAGCAGGAATGGTTTGCGGAGGCCATGTCGCATTTACAAAGCCCCTGAGGGGACAAAACAGTGGAAACCCCACACAAGTGACCCCATTTTGGAAACTACACCCATTGACGAAATTATCTAGGGGTATAGTGAGCAGTTTGACTCCACAGTTTTTTTGCAGAACTTATTGGAAGTAGGACCTGAAAATAAAGATCTATATTTTATCAAAGAAAATGTAGGTTTAGCTAACTTTTCTAATTTCCACAAGGACTGAAAGAGAAAAAGCACTGCAAAATTTGTAAAGCAATTTCTCCTGAGTAAAACAATACCCCACATGTGGTAATAAACGGCTGTCTGGACACACGGTAGAGCTTAGAAGGGAAAGAGCGCTATTTGGATTTTGGAGATCCCATTTAGCAGGAATGGTTTGCGGAGGCCATATCGCATTTGAAAAGCCCCTGAGGGGACAAAACAATGAAAACGCCCAAAAACTGACTCCATTTAGGAAACTACACCCGTTGAGGAACTCATCTAGGGGTGAAGTGAGCATTTTAACCCCACAGGTGTTTCATAGAATTTATTAGAATTGGGCAGTGAAAATAAAAACAATCCCTTTTCTTCAATAAGACGTAGCTTTAGCTCCAAATTTTTCATTTTCTCAACAAATAAATGAAAAAAAGAACCCAACATTTGTAAAGCAATTTCTCCCGAGTACGGAAATACCCCATATGTGGTCATAAACTGCTGTTTGGGCACACGGCAGGGCTCAGAATGGAAGGAGCGCCATTTGGAGTGCAGATTTGCTGGATTGGTTTCTGGTCACCTGTGGGACCAAAACAGTGGAAACCCCCCAGAAGTGACAACATTTTGGAAACTATACCCCTCAATGTATTCACCTAGGGCTGTAGTGAGCATGTTAACCCTGCAGGTGTTTTGTAGAAATTAGTGTGCACTCGATGTTGCAGAGTGAAAATGTGATTTTTTTCCATACACATGCCAATATGTGGTGCCCAGCTTGTGCCAACATAACAAGACAGCTCTCTAATTATTATGTGGTGTTTCCCGGTTTTAGAAACACGCTACATGTGACCCTAATCTTTTGCCTGGACATTCGACCAGGCTCAGGAGTGAAAGAGTACCATGTAAAATTGAGGCCTAATTTGGCGATTTTATTGGTTCAGAATTGCAGAGGCTCTGATGTGAAATAATAAAAAGAAAGTGACCCAATTTTGGAAACGACACCCCTCAAGGCATTTATTAAGGGGTGTAAGTGAGCACCCCACAGGTCTTTTCAGTAAATGAATGTTCTGCGGATGGTGCAAATTCAAAATTTATATTTTTCCCTAGATATGCCATTTCAGTGGCAAATATGTCTTGCCCAGCTTATGCCACTGGAGACACACACCCCAAAAATTGTTAAAAGGGTTCTCCCGGGTATGGCGATGCCATATATGTGGAAGTAAACTGCTGTTTGGGCATGCTGTAGGGTTCAGAGGGGAGGGAGCGCCATTTGGCTTTTGGAGAGAAGATTTTGCTTGGTAGTAGATTTGTTTGAGTATTGCTGGTGTTTCCGTTTATAATGTGGGGGAACATGTAAGCTGGGCAGAGTATATCAGGGGCATAGTCAGGTGATATAATAATGGGGTAAAAAAATAATAAAATGATCCATAGATGTGTGTTACGCTGTGAAGCAATCCTTTCTGCACAGGCCGGTATCGCACTGATATATGTCCTTTCTTAAGCCCCTTTTGGTCCACACTCCGCACCTTTGCAGTTTGGGGAAATTTGCTGGGAAAGCATTGTCCTGGTATAATACTGGCACCGTCGCTTCCAACAGATATGTTTGGGCCCTCCCCTTCCTGGTTCCCTAATTTTAGGGCCTTGATAAATCGCCTCTTGACACAGAAGAAATGTTCCCCTCGGGCTGCACAACTGCATATTTTTTATTTCCTGACTTATTGGAGCCTTAACTAATTTTATTTTTTCATAGACGTAGTGGTATGAGGGCTGTTTTTTGCGGGACGAGCTGTAGTATTTATTGGTACCATTTTGGGCTACATGCGACTTTTTGATCACCTTTTATCCTATTTTTTGGGAGGCCGGATAACCAAAAAACCGCAATTCTGGCATAGTTTTTTTTAGTTTTGTTTATACAGCGTTCACCACGCGTTATAAATTACATGTTACCTTTATTCTGCGGGTCAGTCCGATTCCGGCGATACCTAATTTTATAGCACTTTTTTATGTTTTGCACAATACAATTACTTTTGTAAAAAGAATGTCTTTTTTCTGTCCCCAAGTTGTGAGAACATAACTTTTTCGTCGACGGAGCTGTATGAGGGCTTGTTTTTTGCGAGACGGGCTATAGTTTTTATAGGTACGATTTTTGGATACGTGCGACTTTTTGATTACTTTTTATTCCAATATTTGTAGGGCAAAGTGACCAAAAACCAGAAACTCTGGTATAGTTTTTTACGTTGTTTTTTTACGCTGTTCGCCGCGTGCAATAAATATCATAATATTTTTATACCTCAGGTCATTACGGTCGCGGCAACACCAAATACGTATGGTTTATTATTTTTTTTCAATAAGAAAGGACTTGATAAGTGAACAGGGCGATTGTGTTTTATTTTATTACTTGAAACTTTTATTATGTTTTCAAACTTATTTTTTTCACTTTTTTTTACTCTTTTTGCTACTTTTTTTAAAAAAAATTTTCAAGTCCCACTAGGGGACTTGAAGGTCCAACTGTCAGATCTTTTTTTTTCTAATACATTGCGCTACCTACGTAGTGCATTGTATTAGCTCTGTCAGTTATTAACTGACAGCAAGACGATTAGGCTTCGCCTCCCGTAATGGCAGAGCAGGAGGCCATTGTGTCTCCTGTTGCCATAGCAGCAGTCGCCAGTCCTGATTGCCTGTTAGGGTTGGCGATCTGCTAGCAACCGCTAAGATGCAGCGATCACTTTCGATTGCTGCATCGAAGGGGTTAATGGCAGGGATCGGAGCTAGCTCCGGTTCCTGCCGTTACGGATGGATGTCAGCTGTAACATACAGCTGACTTCCACCGCTGATGATGCCGGATCAGCTCGTGAGCCGGCGCCATCTTGCCGGCGGCTATGAAAGCCGTTCAGGCTCCGCCGCCGGGTGGGGGCTGGAAGTTTTCCATGCTATGCAGACTGGGAGGCCAGTATTAGCCCTCCATTTGCCATTGCAGCCACCGGAACCCCGGCAATTTCATTACTGGGGTTCCGATGAGCTGCAAACACCTTAAATGCAGCAATTGCGTTTGAGCACTGCATTTAAGGGGTTAATGGCGGGGATCAAAGCTAATTTCAGTCTCCGACATTACAGCCGGATGTCAGCTGTAAGATACCGCTGACATCGGGCGATGATGGCACCGACTCAGCTTCTGAGCCGGTGCCAAGCATTTGGCATATGGATACGGCAAAATGCGGAAAGCACTACGGATGAAATTAGCAGTGGATCCAAAGTCCAGATACGCAGAGACCTGATGCGTTCTCTCACCGGACACTATGGTCACAGGTATGGACAATTTAGACGGAAGCCAATTCTTACCCAAGGTTGTCACTCCTAGCAACCCTAGGCTTTGGGATCTTTGGTGACACAGGCACAAGTGTGCCTGTGTCACCAAAGATCCCAAAGCCTAGGGTTGCTAGGAGTGACAACCTTGGGTAAGAATGGCCACCGAGGACACAATAAAGACAGAGTCCAGAAGTGCGTCTGCGTTGTCTCTCCTGGGTGGATAACTTACACTGGTCCATTATCACAGACTCCTTAGGAGGATCGACATCTGAGGACAGCAAGGGTTGCTGCAAAGTAGAATCCAGTCTGGGAAGGACTCCCTCCCGTCGAACCTCTTGGAGGCGTTCTCCGATCCGTATATGAATCTGGGCGGACAGAAGGATGAGGTCATCCAGGGTAGACGGCAGATCCCGAGCGGCAAGTTCGTCCCTAATTTTAGGAGCCAGTCAATGCCAGAATGCGGCCACCAGGGCCTAGTTGTTCCATAACAGCTCTCCCACCAGGGTGCGGAAATGGATGGCGTACTCACTCACGGAGGTGTCTCCTTGGCGTAGGTTAATCAAAGAAGCTGCTGCAGATGAGACCCGACCAGGCTCCTAAAACACCATACGAAAAGTCCGAAGGAAGGCTTGGAAGTCACGGGTCTCTGGTCCTTGTCTCTCCCAGATAGAGTTCGCCTATGCAAGAGCCTTGCCAGTGAGGAGAGAGATTATGAAAGCGACCCTTGCACCATCAGACGAAAATGTCCTATTATACATACTGAAGCGGATCTGGCACTGATTCAGTAATCCATGACAGGTACTTGCTTCTCCATCATAGCGGTTAGGAAGTGGCAAAGAAATATGCGGGTCAACACTGCCAAGGGGTGTAGTCTGAGGATCAACACTGCCAGGAGGTGTAGTAGGAGGAACGGCAGCTTGTGCCTCCTGCCGACATGCAAGAATGTTCAACGCCTGGAGGAGTTGGTCCTGTCGAGACCGGAGGTCTAGCATATCTGCCTGCATTTCTTGAGACGTCGTCATAGTCTTGAATCGACCAGCGGGGTCCATGGCCTGAGCATACAGTCACGAAGGGTCTCTGGACCCACTGTGCCGTACCGCCTTGGTGGTAAGGCTGCTGGACAACAGGACACAAGTCAATGTCTATAGTTCGTATATGTACCTGTGGCAGCTCGGACAGCAGCAAGGCAGGCTCAGCTGGGACTAGGCAGCAGGTAGACGTCAAACGAGGTGAAGCAGGTCAGACGTGGGATACAGCACAACACGACTTTGGCACAGCACAGTGCTTGACCAGGATAGTATGGAATGCAGGGAATAGGAACAGGCACAGGAAAACACTAGGAGGCCATCACATAGACAAACTTAGGAAACATCAACAACACTCAGGCATAGAAGCAGGGGACTGGAGCCCTCTTATAGTCCAGGGTACTCACGGGTTCAAGTTCATCAGAAGTCCGGTGCACGCGCTGCTCCATTAAGAGTGGGCACGAGCGTGCGTGCACACCCTATGGGATACGGCTGAGGTGAGTGGACGTGAGCGCTGGCGTCTCCTGGGGAGAAGGCTGGGGCCAGCGCTTGCCGACTCGTGGCTGTGGCTGTCAGGAGGAGATTGGAGCTGACGGCCCGCAGCCACGGACATTACAACTGCTATCTACCTGTTCTACATGCACTGTACTGCTATCTACGTGTGCTTCATGCACTTTACTGCTATCTACCTGTACTGCATGTGCTGTATCGCTCTATGCCTCTACTACATGCATTGTACTGCTATCTACCTGTTCTAAATGCACTGTACTGCTATCTACCTGTACTACATGTACTATACTGCATCTACCTGTACTGCATGTACTGTACTTCTCTCTACCTGTACTACATATCCTGCACTGCTGTCTACCTGTACTACATGTACTCTACTGTATCTACCTGTACTGCATGTACTGTACTGCTCTCTGCCTCTACTGCATGCACTGTACTGATATCTACCTGTGCTACATGCACTGTACTGCTCTCTACCTGTACTGCAGGTACTGTACCGATCTATGCCTCTACTACATGCACTGTACTGCTATCTACCTGTTCTACATGCACTGTACTGCTATCTACCTGTGCTACATGTACTGTACTACTATCTACTTGTACTGCAGGTACTGTACCACTATATGCCTCTACTACATGCACTGTACTGCTATCTACCTGTGCTACATACATTTGTATAGCTATCTACCTGTACTGCTCTCTGCCTCTACTACATGCACTATACTGATATCTACATGTGCTAGATGGACTATACTGCTGATAACCTGTACTACACGTACAATACTTCCCTCTACCTATGCTTCATGTGCTGCACTGGTTTCTACCTTGTACTGTACTTCTTGCTACCTGTACTATATGTATTATATTGCTCTGTACCTGTGCTATGTCATGTCCTGCTCCCAACATGTACTACATGTACTGTTCTGCCCTCTACCTGTGCTATATGTACTGCACTGCACTCTATTTTTGCTATATGTACTGTATATACTGCTCTCTACCTATACAACATGAACTGTGCTGCTCTGTACCGATACAGCATCGACTGTATTCAGGGCCGGCCTTAGGATAGATGGCGCCCCGTGCGAAACTACCTTTCGGTGCCCCACTCCATAATGGATAAAAATGCCCTATAAAAAAAGTATAATTCCCCCCCACAATATAATGCCCTATATAGTGCCCCCACACATTATAATGCCCCTTTAGTGTCCCCCATACAGTATAATAATAATAATAATAATAATAATAATAATAATAATAATAATATTTAATAATATAATATATTATAACCCCTTTAAGGACACAGTATTTTGTCCTCTAATTGTGCCCACACAGTATTATGCCCCTAAGTGCCACACACAGTATATTACCACTTGTAGTGCCCCTACACAGTATAATGTCGGCTTAGTGGCCTCCACACAGTATAATGCCCCCCTCACCTGGCTGCCACACACAGCCCCCCCCTTGCAGATAGTCCCCCTGTAGACTGTGCCATACAGCCTCCCTGTAGACAGTGCCATAATCCCCCACCTCCTCCTTGTAGACAGTACCATATATTCCCCCACCTCCCCCTTGTAGATCATGCCATACAGCCCCCCACCTCCCCCATATAGACAGTGCCATACAGCCCCCCACCTCCCTCTTGTAGATAGTGCCCCCAAACCAAAAAATGTTTTACTCACCTAGGCCCTGTTCCCATGACGAACTAAGCTGCTCCATGATGGGAACCTTCAGAACCGATAAAAACACAGGGACATATACAAAAACACCGAAAAAGGCCATACTTACAAATGGACACAGCCAGGCCAGAAATGCTGATGAAAGGGCGAGCAGGTGCTTTAAATAATAGCCACTCCCACTAGTCTTGAGGGGAGTGGTGTGTGGTGCATGGGATGTGTAGTAAGAAATAATAAATGAATAGTGTGTGTGCAAGTGTAATACTATAAGTGAAATATAGGGGGCAGTAATAAATGAAGTGCCTCAATAGAAATAAATGGATAATGGGGTGCAAGTGAGTGAAACATGGAGGGATAGTGTGTATGTCATGAGGCACAACGTGTATAGCCAGGTAGAAGCCTATTTGTGACGCCTTGATAATTCATAGAGCGGGCTACCCTGCTTGCTATGCCAAACAACAACACACCATGCTCTCCCAGCATTAAAGACCCGGCTGTGTCCAAGAGAAGCGAATATACATAATAATGAAAAATACGGGAACCTTGCATAGGCCGGCCTGATCCTGTAGCCTAGTACAGCGTGGCCCAACCTTTTCTGACTCGAGGCACTCCTGGAAAAAAAAAAATTTCCTAGGGCACCCCTACCAAAAATTGTTTCAAGAAAGACAGAAAACGGCTATAAACAAGCACTACACCCTAAGGGTATGTTCACACGCACTAATTACGGACGTAATTCGGGCGTTTTTGCCCCGAATTACGTCCGAAAATAGCGCCTCAATAGCGTTGACAAACATCTGCCCATTGAAAGCAATGGGCAGACGTTTGTCTGTTCACACGAGGCGTATATTTACGCGCCGCTGTCAAATGACGGCGCGTAAATAGACGCCCGCGTCAAAGAAGTGACCTGTCACTTCTTTGGCCGTAATTGGAGCCGTTATTCATTGACTCCAATGAATAGCAGCGCCAATTACGTCCGTAAAGGACGCGGCGTTCAAGCGCCTGCACATGCCGTTACGGCTGAAATTACGGGGATGTTTTCAGGCGGAAACATCCCCGTAATTTCAGCCAATACGGACGCTGTCGTGTGAAAATACCCTTAGTATATGTTCAGACAGCGTTTTTTTGTTGTTGTAAATTTTGAGGAATTTTGAGACAGATTTTGAATTGACAGTGTTATTGATTTTTTTGTGTTTTTTTTCAAGTCGTTAAATCGAATGCAAAAGACACAGGCAAAAAAGCACTCCAAATGAGCGCCGCAGGTATTTTATGCCTCCTATCAATTTCAACTGGAGGTCAGAGGTGGAAATCAAGACCATCAGCCCCCCACTCACAGTAAAATGACCACAGTAAAGTGCCACACAGACCCCTTGTAGGTAGTGCCACACAGCCCCCGTGTCGGCAGTGCCACACAGCCCACGTGTCGGTAGTGCCACACAGCCCCCATGTCGGTAGTGCCACACAGCCCCCTGTAGGTAGTGCCACACAGTCCCTTGCAAGTAGTGCCACACAGCCCCCCTGTAGGTGGTGCCACACAGCCCCCTTGTAGGTAGTGCCACACAGCCCCCTTGTAGGTAGTGCCACACAGCCCCCTTGTAGGTAGTGCCTTGCAGCCCCCTGTAGGTAGTGCCACGCAGCCATCCTGTAGGTAGTGCCATGCAGCCCCCTTGTAGGTAATGCCACACAGCCCCCTTGTAGGTAGTGCCACACAAACCCCTTGTATGTAGTGCCACACTGCCCCCTGTAGGTAGTGCATCACAGCTCCCTTGTAGGTAGTGCCACACAGCCCCCTTGTAGGTAGTGCCACACAGCCCCCTTGTAGGTAGTGCCACACAGCCCCCTTGTAGGTAGTGTCACACAGCCCACTTGTAGGTAGTGCCACACAGCCCCCTTGTAGGTAGTGCCACACAGCCCCCTTGTAGGTAGTGTCACACAGCCCACTTGTAGGTAGTGCCACACAGCCCCCTTGTAGGTAGTGCCACACAGCCCTCTTGTAGGTAGTGCTACACAGCTCCCTTGTAGGTAGTGCCACACAGCCTGTTTTTAGGTAGTGCCACACAGCCCCCTTGTAGGTAGTGCCACACAGCCCCCTTGCAGATAGTGCCACACACCCCCTTGTAGATAGTGCCACACAGCCCCTTGTAGATAGCACCCCCCTTCCTGTACATAGCGCCCCCCTCTTCCTGTAGACAGCGCCACTGTAGCTCCCTGAAGGAGCGGAATCCCCCTGTAGCTGGGGATTCCACTCCAGGAGAAGCCCCTGACGTTTCGTTCCATTTATGGACAGTGACGCCAGAGGCTTCTCCTGGAGTTCAATTACCGGCCACCGAGCCAGCAATGCTGCGGACGGGGATTCCGCTTCAGGAGTTGCCCCTGATGTCACTGTCCATATATCGACAGAGACATCAAGCGTTATGACAAGGAGCTGAATCCCTGGCCACAGGGGGATTCCGCTCCTTCAGGGAGCTACAGTGGCGTTGTGTACAGGAAGGGGGGCGCTATGTACAGGAAGGTGGGGTACTACATGTACTATACTGCTCTCTACCTGTACTACATGTACTGTGCTGTTCTGTACCTGTATTACATCTACTGTACTGTTCTATACCTGTACTTCATGTGCTGTACTGCTCTCTGCCTGTACTACATTTACTATACTGGCCTCTACCTGTACTACATGTACTGTCCTGTTCTGTACTGTGCTACATGTACTATATTGCGCTCTACCTCTACTACATGTACTGTACTGTTCTGTACCTGTATTACATGTACTGTACTCCACCTATACTACATGTATTGTACTGTTCTCTACCTATACTACATGTACTGTACTGTTCTCTACCTGTCCTACCTGTACTGTACTGTACTCTACCTATACTACCTGTATTGTACTGTTCTCTACCGGTACTACATGAACTGTACTCTACCTGTACTACATATACTGTACTTTACTCTACCTATACTACAAGTCCTGTACTGCTCTCTACCTATACTACATGTACTGTACTATTCTCTACCTGCACTACATGTTCTGTACTGCTCTCTGCCTGTACTACATGTACTGTACTGCTATCTACCTGTACTACATGTACTATACTGCATCCACCTGTACTACATGTCTTGTACTGCTCTCTGCCTCTACTACATGTACTGTACTATTCTCTACCTGCACTACATGTTCTGTACTGCTCTCTGCCTGTACTACATGTACTGTACTGCTTTTTACCTGTACTACATGTACTCTACTGCTCTCTATGCCAGGACGACCTGTTTCGTTGGACACCAAGTGAAGGTCGCTCAATGATATTTATACTGTACATTTTATACTGTACAGGACCCTTAAGATGCCCCTGTCCTTCCAGTGGCTTTTTCTGACTTCTAAATGTAAGGAATTGCTTTCTATATATTGTTTATCTGCTTGCTCTTTAATGTTCAAGGTTTCTTATTTTGGGTTGACATTTAACTTGAGGGAGTAATGTATCTGGAGCACACGCATTAGCACACATTAAATTAATCAGAATAGAAGAGGTGTGTTTAGAGTTATGAGATACAGAAATGTGTCTTACATTAAATGGGTAAGGGTGGTGGTTTTGCTATCAACTGGACTGACAACATATATCTAGAGCAATTATCAAGCTCCGGCTATACTAGCGTTACAGACATGCAGAATCCAGCTTACATTTCTATCTGTGAATTTGAGACTTTATTGGTTACAGATTTTAACATTACTAGCGACATAGCAAGGAAAGATTGAACATTAGTAACTGTAGGTAAATGCATAGATTTTAAGAATACACTAGATAAGAAGCACACAGCTTTTCTCTTTCCTCCAATAAGTAGTTACTGGTGCCATGGAAATCCATGAGCATCTACATTCAGCTAGATTTTAACATATCTTGCGGCCAGTGCCTAGTTCACCTGAAGCAAAGAACAATGAGTTATAAGTGGGCAGAGTGATCATATTCTCAGCAGTCCCTATTCTGCCAAGGGAATCCATGAGCATCAACATTCAACTAGATTTCAGCATTCTTTGATGCCAGTTCCCCTGATTTAAAGTGGGCTGACTAAATGTTTGGGTTAAGGAGGAAAATACTTTATGGTTTGCTTTCAATTTTTCCTTTGATTTCTCCAATGCAACTTTAATTTTCTGTTGAATTCGATTTTTCAGGCAAAGCCATCTTCTCCAGAATAGCTGAGCTGAGGTGACCTGACCAGAGACAGAGAACACAATCAACTAATGTTTGCTACTTCCAGGATTTACTGTTTACTTTTTGGGCAGATGTCTATTCCATACTGTAAAAAAAAGAATTTGGCTGTACAGATGTGTCCTCCCTTATCTTATCTCTAAACCCAACATATCCCGAGATGTATGGCGTGAAATGTAAATAAACATGTAAAAAAACGTATGCCGCCGACAGATGCTATCCATCAGCCATCCCTCACCCACAGACTCTGGAAGGTTTTTTCTAGAAGGT